>NC_089746.1:27501647-27524147 GCF_040412425.1 Macrobrachium rosenbergii
AGCTAATGGCGTGTCCTCGACCAGTGAATTCTGTTCGCTTGCCAGTAAAGCGTCGTCCAGCGTCAGGAGCGGGTATTGATACCCCTGGACTGCGGAAAGTGGAGTGACAAGGGCCATTAGGATGTTGACGCCGCAGAGGAGCAGGGACATGGAGGACAAGATGCGGGCGGGAGCCAGGAAACTTCCTTCCATCGTGTTTGCAGACGAGAGGAGGAGATGGCAATGCCCTTCGGGGGAGCTGTGCGTCCCTTTTAAGGGGAACTGAAGACCACGCCTACAAGGATGCCTACTACCCCTCCATATACAGGACATCCGGCTTCACCATCCATCATCATCTAGAAAAATAATAATAATCTTCTCCAGTTCTGGCCCACCACAAAGGGTCCATCAATTAAGGAAAAGAACTGTCACGGACGACTCTTCTCTGAAGCTAATTATCCTGCGTTTGTCTCAAGTAAAGAATAATAGAATAGAAAATGATGACATGTATTCCAAATATCTCGTCACAAAAGTTATATGTCACAGACATTAGACTGAAACGCTACAAAAAACATAAGAATATTTTTTCTTGATTTCGCCACAATGCCTTCATTACTCGGCTAAAAAGATATATGGAATAATGTGTAAATGGTCTGCTTTAATTCATCACGCCCAAAATGATTATAGTACAATGATTCTCACACATTTAGGTATCTGGATGTGTATTGTTCGATAACGCAATTTACAACTGTATAGTTATTCGTACATATTTGCCAGTATATTTCCCGCAAAATGGAACGAACTTGAAAACCTAATGTATGCTGCGATGATCTCACGGTCTGTTTGCCTCATCTGTATAAGTTTGACCTTAAGAGGTTACCACAACAGGAACAAAAAGAGCAACAACAGTTAAACATAACATACTCCTTCTTTGTGAATTGCTGAAGAAACGTCGTTGTCTTTGATTTCTTATCCGACTACACTCACGAAAACTTCATAACAATCAGAAGCATTACCGGATAACGAGAGATCAAAATAAATTCACCAAATACATTTTCGAACACTTTACTATCGCGAGCAACACCCACCGAATTTTCAATAATGAAATAATGGTTTAAGGCTAATAATCATCTTTCATGAATATGAAGCCCCGCCAAATAGTAATATTTTTTGTGAGTTTATTTTTTTAAGCAGAATGGTGATAGATTATACTTATGATTAAAAGGATAACTTTAAAATGCAACATCTAACAGAGGCGATGACGCTCGAAATCGAGTTCTGATACCCAAACTTTGACCCTATTTAGAAACACATCGACGCCCTTAAATGAGGCGCAGCAAGATTGCGTAAACAAAACAGTCTGAAATTAGATAAACTCCATGTTATGCTTAGCGTCAAAATTAACTAAAAACTGTAATAATATACAACGCTGTGAAATTCCGCCACTCGGCTTTCCTGTGCTTTATCTTCCACAACTCTCCACTCATCTATCCCTCCCTTCTCGTAGCTCTCATCCAGGTGAGTGAAGCTTGCTGTAGCGCTCTCCTTATTGTGATTTGGATTTAGATTTAATCAGTTCTATACAAGAATGTTCCCAATCGATAGGAGGTTAATGATTTCTCCTCAGCAGCAATGACGAAACACCTTTGTGCCCGTATCATAGAAAAAATATCATTGCGCACCTACTGACCTTGGCAGCAAATTGTGCCTGGCAATGAATATACTGGGTTGGTTTGAAACCAGGTAGAAAAGGACATAGAGCTGAACCTTATCCCAAGGAAAATTGCTGCGAACCAGTGTTTCACACCCACTGGAGCCATGGACCATCTTCCAATGGGGTTAACAGTCTCCTTCCAAAATAAGTAACGACACTGGCACAAACACATGCACACCCACACACACGCATATAATATATATATATATATATATATATATATATATATATATATATATATATATATATATATATATATATATATATATATATATATATATATGTGTGTGTGTGTGTGTGTGTAAATTTCTTCAATTTCTTATATCTTACATTATTTTCCCGTGGAGCAAAATTTGTCCCCTTGTTTATCGTTGTCTTTCCATTATCTATTTTGAACCACCCAAAGAGTTTCGTATGTTTCTTTTTCTCTTTTTATCTGCACTGCTATTTTTCCTAGTTCTTCCAGCACTCTTATCAATACTCCTTCCCGGTTCCTGTTATCCCTGTCCTCTCTTCCTTTCCCGCAAGAGCTTCCGTTAGGCAGACTATGGAAGATACAACCGCACTGGACATTTCCTCCATTTACTTTAATCCCTTCATGTTTTATTGTTCTACACTTTTTTTATGTACCCTATTTCTCTGCTTCTTTCTACCCTCTTCCTACATTTCCTTCTCTTTGTTATCCCATTCTCATTATCTTTCCATCTCACCGCTATGAGCCCCTCCTTATCACCTCTTGTCACCCCTTTTAAAATTTCATACCTATCGTCATACCCTTGCCATGCCGGTTTTCGAAGCTCATTTAAATGAGGAAAATCCATCTTTATTTTCTCTTCCATTTTACTGCTTCTCTTCGCCAATGACTCGTCTTCCTGTACATTGGTCTTCCTTCTTACTTGTCTCTCAAACGCTACCGGTGCATCACTTTGTCTCGCATTAAATCTTCTCTCATATTTCGTGTTTCCTTTTTACATTCGTTTGTGTTTCTCTTTTACTTAGAATTAGTCTTCTGGTTTCTTGTGTTCCTATTTCATTGCTTTCTTGGCCTATATCTGCTAGCAGGTTCAGCAAGGCCCTTTTCATGCCAGACGAGCAATATATCCACACTTCCAGGACTGGACGCCGATGGGGAACTAAAAATTGTCACCCTCACCGGGAAGATATGATTTTGCCACCTACTGACAAACATCGAAGCTGACCTTCTCAACACCAGGGGCACACCCATGACAGACCAACTAAAGAAGGCAGACAAATTACTGGAGGCCCCCAAGGTTTCACAGCATATTGCCCACGCCATCTATGAGGTCAGAGACGATAAGGAAAGTGACCCAGACAATAAAAAAGTTAATCCCGTGCAAAAGCAGTCACATAAGCTACAGCAAAATGGGCGCCCCAACCACAAGATCAGTAAAGAAGCAAAAACGAGAGAGTTGGTTACCAAATGACATAACGATGGCCCCAAGACACCAAGAGATGCCCACTCCACCAGATATTATGTTGCTGCCCCTGCCTCCAGCAGGAGGTTCTTGGTAGACACAGATGCCTTCTTGTCACCATTACCCGTATTAAAGGACAAGCGCTGACGACTATTATCAGGCACCCAGCTGCGCTTAGCGGCTGCCAACGGCAGATACTAATAAAGAAAGCATTCGAAGAATATGAAACAAAGGTAAGGAAAGAGATTATGAATGACAGAAACGGACATAGGAGAACATGGGAATAAACAAATATGCTGAGAGGTAAGACCACCTAAGAAAAAGAATTGATTAGAATATGATGAGAAGAAACAAGAGACTAAGGGAGAACCTTTAGCAGCGGATCTTGTAAAATTCTGGAAGACGGTTAAAGGAAAATCATTATTTTAGTATATGCAGCGTTAATATATTTCATATGTTAAAGACATAAGTAAATTGCTGAATTTATGTTAAGTACTTGTCACTTGTATAATTACCCCACGACCCTTTTTCAAACAGACCCTTGCACCTGTTACCCGTAATTTAGCCGGCAAAAATGTTTACTGTTTACTTCGGTTAAGACGGTGTGAGTAGCAGCATCCCGGCGGCAGCCAGATATAAGACTCGGATGCAAACCTCCTGCAGGAGTTTTGAATACCTTCTTTCTACCAGTAGGACCTGGAAGGAATTTATTTTCTCATACATTTTTAGAAGCCTGATGTACCAGCAATAATCGTGGTGTAAACCTTATTCCTGGGGAGTGCGCTGTAGTATTTACCTTGCGCCGTCTGTTCGAAGTAGTTCTACAACGCTCGTCATCGTCTTGGCATGAGTCGTTATCAAGAGTCAAAACATAACCTCATAGTATACCTAAGCTCCGCTTTGGAATTCAGTACAGGTAAGGGTCAACCTGAAAGCGGGTCACTGGTTATGCCCTTGGTAAGTTCCAGTTCTTATTGAAATGATTTTTTAAGTAAGGCCTCGCTAGTCTTGAAATTAAGTAATCACCGAAGTTTATGTGTCTTATGTATTGACATCTAGTACTCTATTGACTGTGTTAGTAGTTCTTATATCCCTTTGGAAGTGTTACGTTTGTAATATGCACTGGACAGCCATTAACCATTTATATTAATAATTCAGGTTTAACGTGATTAGTTTAGTATTTAAATCGAGTATTGACAGAAAAATTTAAGGGCTTATGTTTTTCATTATGCTTTTCATGTTTTGATGATGACCTATCAAAGTTTAAAGTGATTACCGAATTAAATTAAGCATAGGCTACGTTGTGCACTCGCAACTTCGTAGCTCCAGTTGTAATTTCTTCAGGACCACAAACAGTTTAGAGCTGCTTTGAGTTTATTTAGGTGTTAATGTTTACTTGAGGGAAATTTCTGTGTATGTTTGTATATTATTAATATACTAGTTAATTATGTTTTTGTGTTTCCTTGGTGCCTTTAGTTTACGAGTATTTGGGTGTGCCTAGTTAAAATATTTAGTTCAACAGTATATCAAAAAGAAGAAAACAAAATAAAAGAAATATATAATAAGAGTGCAAGAAAATATAACTGCGCCATGGAGGAGGCAATTTAAAGACCAATTGTGCTATTAGAACAGAACAAACAGCATAAGTTATTCCACATTTCACTGAGATAGAACATGGATATTCGACCTCACCCTGATGAAAATAGCCTCCACATGGACACAATACTCGATATCACCCTGGTGAAAATTAGCCTCATGGATGATAACTCTATAACTTTAGTTGATGTGAAAAACCGACAAGAGAAAATGAAAACAAAGCACGAGAGCCAAGGAGATAGAACCAGTACCATTCCAGTTGTTGTTACAGAGCCCCACTCTTAGAAGGAAATATGCAGAGAATTCAGGTAACACACTAAAAGATAGGAACACACAGGGAAGCTGGTTTAAGTAAAAATCAATATGCACACCTAAGAAACAATGCCCCACGGTGAAAGATCTTAGGCAAACAGCACTAATAAATGTCATAGAAAATATTCATGCGGATCTTGAAGACCAAACTAGAAACTCATATTGAAAAAATGGGAAAAACGCAGGAACTGCAATCAGGCTTTACTGCACACTGAAGAATTTATAACCTGTACAGTTTGGAATATTGCAAACAAGAAACCTACAAATTTCCAGAGAGCATTTGGTTCATTAGACAGGGGTGGGGTAAAGCTTATTGGGGTCATGATGGAATATAGACTGCGTGCAATTGTAATAAATGCAGTGGCAAGGATATACAAAAATGCCACAACTGTCTCAGCAAAATAGGGCAAGAAGACTTAAAAGTAACACAGGGCATAAGACAGGGGTGTAATGGGTCAGCCAAATTCTTCCTATTAGAACTAACATGACCATCGAAAAACTAGAAAATACTAGAATAGATTTAGGAATGGAATTTTAAGAATCGTGGCACTATTCTGTAGAGATAATGGATTGATCCTAAGCTATTCCTTGGAAGAAATAGCACAAGCCATTAGTTATTGTGGCATACAGTAAGTATAACTATAAAAGCAATATACTAATATTCAGTGACCGATAAAGTAACGGACAAGATAGAAAACATGCAATACATTGAAGGAATAATGAAAATGTTGAGAAGTTATTTGTGTGTGACACTCACCTACTCAAAAGACTGCTTCAGAGGAGGAATAAAAAGGGCCCAAAATATAGTAAAGTAGATGGTAAACATGGCTACTGCAGTCACTAGTAAAAGTTGTAGCTGGGTGAAGACTACTGGAAGGGAATGGCCATGTCACCTTCTATGCATTCCATGTAAGTATGAAACACGGCGATCGATCAGTATTTCTTTGTTTCGTGGCCCAACGGGTAGAGAGATATGATCGCTCGGTTATGCCACTCTACGAAAGAATCTGTCTTGGAACTCCTACTGTATCTAAAGATTAACCATATTCCAGGTAAAAAGGGCACCAACGCCAGATCTAATCGCCTTAAATTCCAATTATATTACTTCCAGTCAACATTTACCACTTCCAAAACACTTGTGCCACCAACACACCTCTTCTATTAATAAAATCACGCATGAAATCCACCTCGTATTATATTAATTGCATAGAAAGCATTCCATCAACGATCACCATTTCAAGAACTTTGCCATCGCCTTGGCGATGCGCTTTTGTTTTTTCCTCTTCATCTTGAATGACGACGTCCGATGGAAACAAAGATGGCTGCATGTGACAGCTGCTGCGAGTCCACTTAGCTTTTTCATTTCAATCAGTTTGCACGACATACTATATTATCTTCAATTTCAGTCTCGCAGTGACCTCAGTAAAAATAGCATGAGTTATGTAGTTTCATAAAAACGTCTCTTTACAAGCTGTAGATTTCTAAATTGGGAGAGTGTAGAGGGAGTCTGGTGCCCACCCACGGTATCATGTTACACCAAACTGTCAATATAAAACAACTACCCTTGCGAGTGAATAGCCCATTTCTACTATTTTATCCTCGTATATCATATTACCTCTAAATAAACCTCTATTCCTCCAATTATAAGGTTTGACGAGCCTTATTAGGCTGCATTTAGGATGCAAAAAAGATTGAAACCCATTGGGTATAAGTCAAGCACATATAGTTTGAGAAGCAACAAACATTAAGATAGTTAAAAAGACACTGTCTCGCTGCCATTTTTCTCATATATAGACTAGATTAGGCTAGAAATACTATACCATTTCTAGGGAGAAAGGTGATTTTCTAAATTGTAGAAGATATTGGCCTGTACATGCAAGTCTTTATAGAACTTGAGACCAGTTGATATTGTGGACTCAATGAATAATTATTCGAAACCTTGGTTTGTAGGACTGTTTGCTTTAATATTTTTGTTTAGTTTAGTTTTAATTCTAATGAATAGTTGATGATACCAAATTCATTTATACGATAATCACCGCTCAGCAGTTACATAATCTTGCGCGTTAAAATTCTGATTTTAAAATTCTGAATCTTTTTGGAATAATTATTAAATGACAACGAATATTTAAATGCATTTTATTTTGGCTAAAAATGAAGTAGCTCTGTTGAAACTCGAGGTTCATTACCCGTATGAGCAGCGACGGACTGGCCATTTGGAGAAAGGGGAATTTTCCCCTTGGGCCGGTGGTTAAAAGGGGCCTGTGGGCCGGTCTACAGTAAAAAAAAAAAAAAAAAAAATTATAAATAAATAAAAAAAATTAAACTAAAAAAATAAAAGTTAGAAAGAAAACTTAAAAATCTGAAGAATAAAGGAACAAAGAGAATAGAATTGGATAAAAAACACAGAAAGAGAGAGAAGCAGACTCTCACAGGAACACCTCCAGGAGTTTATGCTAATGACAGTAGAGGGGGATATATTAACGTCTCTCGACAATGATTAAATAACTGACAAAGATGCATCCAAGACTGAACTATTAAAGAAAATTTTGATAATCTAAAATAAAAGTAATTCCTTTAGTTATGCATGCATGTGTTTTATTTTTCCCAGAGCTGTTTATCCGACCCATCACTAATATATATATATATATATATATATATATATATATATATATGAAATATATATATATATATATATATATATATATGTATATATACCTGTATGTGTGTGTGTAGCCTGTTTCCTTATGAAATGTATACTTTTATTTCAATATATACCTCCCCACTTCTATTTAGCCCCACCTGAAAAAGTGGGCTGGTCAACATCAAATGTCCTGGGCCGAAATTTAGTCCCAGACCGTCCCTGCGTATGAGCAAACTTTGACATCTAAAATGATTGAGTAAAGGTTTCGGCAGCGGGAGAGAAATAAATTGCTTTGGTTCTAGAAGTCAGGATGCATTGGACAGGAGGAAGAGCAGGTGAAATGAAAGTGACCACAAAAAGAAAGGGGCAAAGCTGAAGTATGCTTTAGTCAGTGCACATAAACTGCACACTACTTGTAATTATTTATTTTAGGGAATAAAACGTAAATTTGAGTGCTACGCAAAGAACAATACTGACCTAAAAGATGTAAATCAGAATTTTAACGCGCAAGATTTTATGTAACTGCTGAGCGGTGATTATCATATAAATGAATCTGGTATCATCAACTATTCATTAGAATTAAAACAAAACTAAACAACAATATTAAAGCAAATAGTCCAACAAACCAAGGTTTCGAATAATTATTCATTGAGTCCACAATATCAACTAGTCTCAACTTCTATAGAAGACTTGCATGTACAGGCCAATATCTTCTACAATTTAGAAAATCATCTTTCTTCCTAGAAATCGTACATTATTCTAGCCTAATCTAGTCTGTATATGAGAAAAATGGCAGCGAGACAGTGTCTTTTAAAATATCTTAATGTTTGTTGCTTCTCAAACTAAATGTGTTTGGCTTATACCCGATGGGTTTCAATCTTTTTTGCATCCTAAATGCAGCCTAATAAGGCTCGTCAAACCTTATAATTGGAGGAATAGAGGTTTATTTATAGGTAATATGATATACGAGAATAAAATAGAAGAAATGGGTTATTCACTCGCAAGGGTAGTTGTTTTATTTTGACAGTTTGGTGTAACATGATACCGTGGGTGGCCACCAGACTCCCTCTATACTCTCCCAATTTAGAAATCTACAGCATGTAAAGAGACGTTTTTATGAAACTACATAATTCATGCTATTTTTATTGAGGTCACTGCGAGACTGAAATTGAAAATAATATAGTATGTCGTGCAAACTGATTGAAATAAAAAGCTAAGTGGACTCGCAGCAGCTGTCGCAAGCAGCCATCTTTGTTTCCATTGGGCGTCGTCATTCAAGAAGAAAAGAAAAACAAAAGCGCATCGCCACGGCGGAGGAAAGGTGCTTGAGATGGTGATCGTTGATGTAATGATTTTATGCAATTAATATAATACGAGGTGGATTTCATGCGTGATTTTCTTAAGAGAAGAGATGTGTTGACGTCACAGAAATGTTTTGGGAGTAATAAATGTTTGAAGTAATATAATTGGAGTTTGAGGGGATTTGATTTGGCGTTGGTGCCCTTGTTACCCGGAATAGGGTTAATTTTTAGATACAGTAAAAGTTCCAAGACATCTTCCTTCGTAGAGCGGCATAACCAAGTGGTCATATCTCTCTACCCACGCGACCCACAAATAAAGAAATACTGGTGGTATAAGGCGTAGCCCTATACAACCGGAATTTTTTCACAGCCGCACACCAAAGTTATATGATATGAATATATTATTTGATAGAATAACCTTAATTTTGCGACACAAATGGCATTTTAAGATGACACGACTGCTCTTTTGCGATCAGCGAAGTTAAGCTGCATTGGGTGTGGTCAGTAACTGCATGGGTGACCGACACTGAATCCTTGTCTTCTGCTCTCTCTCGCTTTTTAAAAGGGTTAGTTTTTTTATTACGAGAATCTACTGTATATATGCATGTAAATATAAACTTGAATTATCTTTAATATAAAGTATTAAAGGAAAAAAAACTACGTCGGTGGTGGGAATCGAAGCCTTACCCTGCGCTGATATCGGCAAGTGGTGAAGGCGACTATGTCTTATTAGTCTATGGGAAATAGCTTTTTAAATCAAACAAATTGCAATAGTTTGTTTTATTGCATGAATGTGTTACTTGGACCCTTAGGAACACCATATCCAAAATGGGACAAATTCGGCCATTTTGAAATAGTGAAATTCACACTTTTAGTCTGTGGAGGGTACATTTTTCAATATTTTCCCGTTTTTCTCCAAAACGGTGCATCGTACAGGTATGAGGAATAGATGTAAAAAAATTGGAAATTAAATTCTACATCTGTTTGTCTCTATACGTTGTTGCGCTAAAACAGAAAGTTTCTGAGCAAACAAGCCCCGAAAGAGAAAGAGAAAGAGTGAAGATTTATCATTATTTTGACCTATTTGTTTTCCTGTATATCCTAATATTTTGCACAACAAACACACAAAAGTAAATAAACCTAAATTCAATTTCATGCAAAATATATTAAAATAGGGGGAACAGTAAACTATTTGCAATAGTTTGTTCTATTGCATGAATGTGTTGTTTGGACACTTACGAATAGCACAGTGAAAAAAAAGGACAAATTCAGCGTAATTCCATATTCAAAATGGCGCCCATTCTCATTGACTGAGCTGAAATATCTCCTTAAGTATCCACTTTTTAATACATAAATATTTAGATTACTAAAAGGGACATGATCTCAAGGAATTCATTTCAGGCATCAGATCTTACCCTTGACCTCTGTGGGTCCCTGGGTCAAATGTCAGCTGCACTTAATATAAGAAAATAATAATTGGTAAATGATTTGGGTATACACTGATTATAATAATCATGTACAAGAATAACTATGAAATGAAATACATATCTTGGAAATTGATTTGGGATTATACATTGATTGCAATAATTATATACAAGATTACCTGAAATGAAAAACAGTAACAGAGTAATTGAATCTTTGAGGTATTTAAAAAATAAAAGAAAAAATCTATTTTCATGTTCCTGTAATATCACTTCACTTTCTAGAGCAAATTTATTTAAAAACTGTACGTTTTCCAACTTATTCAGTTCTTCTCTTACATTCTGATTGACTTGATTTATAAAAATTTTCATCTTTTCTATTTGTTCTGCATTTTGATAATGAGAGGTAATCACTTTGTTTTCTTTACATATAGGTTTCACTACATACACTATATTTATGATATTTTCAGTCCAACACCAATATATACATATATATACACATATTTAACTCTGTCGGTTTCGTAGATTATATATTTTGTTTACAACATTATCTACAGCATTTTCATATCTTATGTTATCTATAACTTTGGTGGACCATGGATCTGGTTTTACTACTTTTATATGATCCGGTGAACTATTTTTCCTTTAGATCACTTTCATTAATTACTCTATATTTGTTTAATTTTAACACTTCTACAACTCTATATGGTCCAGTGAACTTGGGAGAAACATTTACATTTGGCCCTTCTTGTCAACACTCCATATTTCTACCTCCTATTTCTAATTCCTCGCTCAGCATTAGAGAAATGAGCGTCTAATCTCACTGGCATTTCGTTGTCTGCTTGTAAAAAAACTCTACCAGTATCAAGTCTTCTGTAAAACACTTCAGTATCACAGACAACACCTATGGGATCTTTCCTAGATAGTGATCCCCAACAAAGTTCGGGGGTCGTTATCTAGTACTAATATTTCTTGGGTCATTATCTTTATGATATTTACAGTCTTTTGTTTATGTTTTTACGGTCATCCCCAACGGGATTGTACTAAACACGCCGCAAAAACTTGGGGGTCACTATCTTAATCATTTTACTAATTGGTTATAATTTGTGCCAACCATTTTTTATTGAATAGCCTAAATATGGCAGCAGAGCGCCCATCACACTTTCACGGTCACAAAACTGCAATTGACTCCTAGCTCCCTTCTGTAACCCGAGTCTTCTGTCACATTCTCCAGTTGACTCCCAGTGCCCTTCTGTAACCCAAGTCTTCTGTCACATTCTCCAGTTGACTCCCAGTGCCCTTCAGTAACCCAAGTTTTCTGTCACATTCTTCGTACCTTGAAAATTCACTCCAAATCCTTGTTCAGTTCTACACTGGTTTCATCCTTTCTTGCATAAGTCAGCTCTGTCATCTTCAACTTGCTAGTTTGTATTTTTGTCCTGATTATCTTACAACAGGAATTATATTTGTGGCTTATGAGTTAATGAAGCACTTTCTGCCAAGAATAAGTTCTTTAGTGTTCAAACAAAGCATTAAAGTCGATTCCTTTCATCTGCGATCATTTCGACATTTTCTTGTAATGTGAAATCAAAAACTATAATGAAAGTTTAACTACCAAAACTACTTTATACTGGCATGTTTTTATATTTCTCATTTCCTATTTTGGTCAGTATTTAATAACCGAAAATTTCGCATGTGTAATTTTTTCAGGGGCCGATGAAGTGATCCTCAGGACAAGACACATGATTGGGGTTTATCTCGTTACGATTGTCGCACTCATTATTGCTGTACTGACTTTCTTTGCTGAAAAACTCATCCACAGCTGTTACACTAAGTAAAATTCAAGCAAAACTTGATATAATGAAAACACTTAATTCCTTAAACAAATTTTCAGTACTGTATCACTCTTTTAAATTTAACTAATTACCGCAGTTATTATGTATATGCATTATGTGTAATGTGAACGTCTAATGAAAGGCATAACTAGCTGACAGGTTTGTTTTACTAACCCCAACATTTTCCATCACTTCAGAGCGCTGACCAATTGACTAAATTATTTTCTATCATGTGAGCTTTCTACTTTTCCAGAGTAAGTGATACCATAATGTGTCCATTACATCAAGAAGTTTTTCCCGCTTAATTTATGTTGCCTCTTGTTAGAAAGTAATGATCGTATGCTAACGTGAAGTCAATACATGTAGGCTATTGCTGTACTATTTGTCGAATATAAACATATCAGTAATTGTACATTTTTATGAACGCCGCATCATGCGTATAAAAATGTATTATCCTGACGAGAATATTTAGGTTAACAGGTTAAAACATCAGGGTCGAGAATTTCTTCGATAAATCAAAAGAAGATGGTTATAAATTGTCCTGAAGTATCACCAGCCCACCATTTATTTTTAGCTATTTCTGAATGCTGGTAGTTTCTAATCTATATATATATAAAAATGGATGCATGTGTGTGTGTGTGTTTGTGCGTGTGTGTAGCCTATATTCCAGCATAACTGAAATGCATTGAGGAATTTCATTCAAACTTGGTATACATATGACCTACTATCTCGAAAAGAATACTGTGGGGGTAAGACATCACTAGCACCAAAGGGCACCTAAGGGAGTGGGGGTGGGAAGGGCTTCCCTGAAACGGGGTTGGTTCTGCCCGTAGACTTAGTAACTAAATAACTCTATGGGTTTATCACACCTCGTTTCGGTATACACATGTCTTACTATCTGGAAAAGAATACTGTGGGGTAAGACATCACTGGCCACAAGGAGAGTTGGGGTGGGAAGAGGTGACGTAAAAATAACAAAAAATGACAGATATTAGTGTCTAATCCATAGTTTTTGAAGTCGCTGAGATGAATAGTGACATTCCCGATGCCCTTTAAGTCCAAGTTCAGCCCCAACAGGCAGGGTGGGTTGAGAAGGGGTGAAATATAAGATGTCAAAAATGTTGGGCAATGTAACTGAAGCAACTATCTTCACAGGAGAGAGAGAGAGAGAGAGAGAGAGAGAGAGAGAGAGAGAGAGAGAGAGAGAGAGAGAGAGAGAGAGAGAGAGAGAGAGAGTAAAAATGTCAAAATTGTTGGGCACTGTAATTGAAGCAACTATCTTAACAGGAAAGGGAGAGAGTGAGAGAGTATAGGGGGTGTTAGGGAGGAGAGAGAGAGAGAGAGAGAGAGAGAGAGAGAGAGAGAGAGAGAGAGAGAGAGAGAGTTTATTGGTTGTCATTCAGTTTCCCAAGCAGCACCGGGTTGGTCAGCTAGTGTTATCATGTATACCGAACAGGAATAAGCCATATACAATTCCTGAGTTTATCAAGCAGGAAACAAATTAACGCAGTTTGCAAAGCCCGTTTTGTGTTGTATATTATCTTCTCTACGCTATCGCACTTGATAAATAAATAGTGGCAATGACCTCCATCCTACTGCTGTTAAACGTGCTGTGGACCTTGCTGCTGTGAATGTTAAAAGTCGGAAACCGGTTCTCCATATGTTCATAGATACTTTTCTTTGTTTTCGTTCCGAAAGGAATAAATGAGAAGTACGTAAAAAAAAAAGAGAGATGTCTTTATTTTAACTCTATTATTCCGTCTCCACTCAGGTGACGCATTTCTAAGCGATGTCAGGCAGGGCAGCCGATCGAGGCTACGGCCTACCCCACCGCCAAATCCAAGTCCTTCAAAGAAGGCATCGTGCTTACCCCCATATAATAATGGGAAAAAATGCACGTTAAAAACGAAGAAAAAAAACTCAGGTGACGCATTTCTTTAAATGTCCGAGCCCACTAATCAGTCCATGAATTATTTCTTGTTCCTGTCTAGACATCACTTGCACTCCGTGACAGGAGACAGAAGACGGGACCTACACCATGACCCTCCCGCCATCGAGCTTCTCAGCCAAGGTCTCTTACGTCACGGAAAACCAGGTCATGATAGCTTACGATGACCGCTTCTTTGTATTCTTTAAGCGCTAGTATACAGACGATCACCTCGCAGTTAGTCTACGCGCTAGCGGTTCCAGAAAAATTTCATATGGGGGGCACCAATTTTCATAAACATATATACATAGGTATATATATATATATATATATATATATATATATATATATATATATATATATATATATATATATATATATATATATATATATATATGCATATATTAGTAGAATTACTAACAGGATCTCATTCAAACTGGATGGTATCTAATGGAGTATTTGTTCAGAAAAGTAACTTTTTCTGAATGCACAGAACCACTGTGTATGTGATAAAGTTAATATACACATACATACATACATACATACATACATACATACATACATATACATACATACATATATATATATAGTATATATATATATATATTTCTATAATTGATTTATTTTTTTCCCATTTTTATACTGTATTTCTCATTTATCTTGTTATTATCTAAATCTTCAATATTATTATTTTGGCATTATTTTTTTACATTGGGGGGTGGGGCACGTGCCCAGGTGCCCTCCCCCCTTAGATCCGCTACTGAGTCTGCGTTTAGTACGAATGCATGGCTAGGTTTATGTTAGGATTTTTTCAGTACATCGTCGAAGAAGTGTCTTAGAGAGAGACTTTGAAATGAATATCAATCTTTGATCAAGTTAGAAAGAATACATACATACATACATACATACATACATACATACATACATACATAGATTTCCAACAACTTTATGTTGATCACATGGTTACATTTATCACTAGAAAAAATGATCTGAAATCAATTATGAATTAGTCATTACTTTAAATTTAATTTTCTCGCCATTTGCGGTCTTAAACTATGATGTACTGCAACTTTCTCCGATTGCAGATCTTATTACTGATTGGATTATTCTAGACGCTGTGTTCAAGCTCGTTCTGTTGTAGTGTCAAACTGCATAAGAACTAACCAATGCACTGCACTGCAATTTTAACTTTACCTGCAGTTCAGGGGTTTCAATGCAAATGCCAGGAAGTAGAAACTGTTTCATTACTTATTTTATGTTTCACTGGATTTTCTTTTTTCTCACTGATTTTTTTTTTTTTTTTTTTTTTTTTTTTTTTCCAATCTATACCACTTTCAGGGGCGGCGTCTAATTCAGCTGTGGTTTGTTCGCAGGTTCTTCTCTCAGAGCAGCCCTGGTGATGTCTACATCGCTGAGTCCGAAATGTTAAATTCGGGCGTTCCTTAAGGAGACACATTTTACGTCGTCAAACACTACCGCATTTGCCGACAAGAAGACGCCAAGAAGCGTTGTGTGCTGGGCATCGGTCAAGTTCAAGAAAACTATCTGGGGCTTTGTCAAAAGTCAGAGAGAGAGAGAGAGAGAGAGAGAGAGAGAGAGAGAGCTGGAATATATATAATCAACACATGCGCACCTCTCAAAGAAATACATTTCTGACTCACATTGGGATCGAACCCAGGTCTCTCAAATGAAAGGCCAAGGCTTGTCACTTGAGGACATGGGTTCGACCCCGACGTGAGTCAGAAAAAAACAAATATGTGTATATATATACATATATAAATGTGTGTATGCATGTATGTATACATATATGTACATATATATATACAGTACAAACACATATATATATACTGTATGTGTGTATGCATGTATGTATGTATATATATATATATATATATATATATATATATATATATATATATATATATATATATATATATATATATATATATATATATATATATATATATATAGCCTATATATAAACTCAGAAGAACTTTCTTGAATGAAGTTGCAAGCCCAAACCCTTTATTTAACCTTCCTATGACCTACCACATTCGGCTAACCACCGGATACCTAATTCACTCCTTAGGTCAACAGAGGTACTGTACAACAGATTTTTCAAGCCACGGCCCCAAATATCTCCGGCTGAAGAAGCCAGTTCTTGAATCCCTGAGCTGAGGATAGATACTGAATAAATTATACTGATTTATCATACAGTGGAAAGAGACCACGTCATTACTTACCACAGGTTACTGGACGTTATGCTCACTGTTTGTTTTCTAAATACTGAGTGGTCTTGCGGGATGTGTGACGTATATAGATTTTGTTTGATTGAATTAAGAATCATTAAAATGATTTTACTTTTTTAAAGAAGTTAGTCAGCACAGTTACAATCAAACCTGTTTTACCTGCAGCCTTCTGGCAAAATAAACTTCATAGTAATTTTTCTCTAATGTTAAGAATCGTTTTACTAAACACGAACATGAAATTTAAAAACTATGATATACTGTATATTGAAAGCAGGCTTAGAAACCTTGCCTGAGAAGGCTGAGTATTCCCATCGAGAGAATTCTGATTCTTTCAAACTTCATATTTGCTCATCCCTCATGATATTTTTCTCCTGCCCTCTTAGCCTATCTTTCACAAAATGACAGAAACTCGTTCTTTTTCATTTAATTGAGAATTTGGTGCTCATCACGTTCTCCTGGTACATATCATAGTTTCAGGACGGCGTATGTAGCTTATCGCTGAGTTGAAGTAAGATAAGTTATCAGTACGGGGAAATTAGTGTAGCCTAAGTGATTCTGGGAGTTTTCCTCTTTCTGGTAAAAGCAGACATTGATCTGACATATTTTCTTTCAATCGTAGAGATTTACTTAGCATTCTGATGTGTTGATCAACACTTGACTCCGTACTGTTACTCTGATTTCTCTCTCGTACTGATAACTCAAATTTCTCTCTCTGCCCCAAGTCACTGACACCAATTTCCGGTACTGGTAACTTATCTTGCCTCAACTGTGCGATGAGACGTGTAAGCCATCTTGAAAGCAATGTGTACGGTACAAGGAAAATGTGATGAGTGCTTAACTCTTTAACTAAGCGAACCATTAAGAGTCTTGTCGGCTTGTGTTAGATAAGAAGACAAAAGAAAAGTATCATAAGCGATGAGATGAGAAATTTGAATAATCTGTGGTAAGCAATAAAGTGACCTCTGTATTGTATGGTAAATCCGTATAATTTAGTCATTTTTGACCTAAGGGTGAATTAGGTATCTGGTGATTAATTGCTTATGGTTGGTTGCACTAAACAAGTGCTTTGGGCTAATAAATTCATTCAAGGAAGATTTGTTTGAACATACATACATACATACATACATACATACATACATACATACATACATACATACATATACATATACATACATACATACATACATACATACATATATATATATATATATATATATATATATATATATATATATATAGTACACAGTATATATTCTATACGTTAACGTAATATATATCACTGGAAATATGGAAATTATTTGCAAGCAGGACATACACAACCCTCTGGAACACATACCGCAATGCCGCATATACGCTCATCTGGACAATTACCCCTTGGACAACAAAAACCATAATAAGTGCAACGTTTGAGAGAAGAGAATCCAACATCTTATGGAAAGATAGCTTGCAAACACATTCTGGATCGTCCCCCCCCCCCCCACCCCCGATGTTCAGGAATTTTTCTACCGCATTGGTTCCTGAAGGAAAAATCTTATATTGCAGCCATGATCGAAAAGAATACGTGCTCCGGGATAGAAGGCGTGATGCAAGAACTGGCATCCAGACTCACCGCTGAGGCTGAGAAAATCAACAATCCAGGCCTCGTTCGAAAGCGCAGAAGGGCGGCTGGAGCATCGTCACCAAGGGCGAGGCCACGTAGCCCTTCGAAAGCACGAGGGAGCAAAAAGGCTCACAAACAAGGTTAGGAAATTGTTTGCTCTCATTCTTGAAGGGTAAATGAAGTATATTTTAATCCCGTCTTCTCATTTGATTTCTACTTTTGACTATACCACAGGCTCCTCGGTAACCCATTCCAGTGGTTTTCCTTCTATTACTTTTCAGTCTCAAGTTTTTCTCATTCATTTTTGTACCTACAGCAGGTTCCTGTGTAAGGAAAACTGAGTGAGCAAGTCACACTTGTTAGCTCAAGTTTTCATTTTGGTAATAGTGGGGGCTCCATCGGCCATCTTTTTAGTTTTTGTAAAGAAAACTGTTGTGCTGGCTTTGTCTGTCCGTCCGCACTTTATTCTGCCAGCACTTTTTCTGTCCGCCCTCGGATCTTAAGGGGAGCGCTGACTGCATAAGGCCCCATTGTGCTTATAACTACCTTATGAATGAAGAGATTCGCTTCAAATTTTTACCACTTATTCTTCAACTAATAATGAAAATTGTCATCATGGGAAATTTAGAAAATCGAATTTTGCATTTGATAAAATGATTTTAAAACTTTTTAAAAATAATATGCAAAAACAAGTTTCACTCAAAAATCATATAATTGCCCACATACAAAATCAAGATATATATTTATATTACACTCTGTAAAAGTTTCATCGAATTTGGTTGTCTCCTTGGAGTTATAAGCTTTTATTTTAAAAAAAAAAAAAAAACTAAGTTTTGAGAAAATGGCGAAAGAAAAAATGGTTATTTTGCAATAACTTTGAAACTATGACAGTTAGAAGGCTGATTTTGCACAAAAACTATTTTGTCATATAAGAAATATGCCCTGAAATTTACAATATAATCAAATAAATAGAAATGTGCTCTCTCTTGATTTATATGCTACCTAAAATTTGCATATATATATATATATATATATATATATATATATATATATATATATATATATATATATATATATATATATATATATATATATATATATATATATATATATATATATATATATATATATATATATATATATATATATATATATATATATATATACATATATACACACACATATATAATTTTTATATATATACATACATATATGTATATATTTGTGTGTGTATATATATATATATATATATATATATATATATATATATATATATATATATATATATATATATATATAATATATATAAAACACTATCTATATATTGCAACCATATATTTTGAGCACTCCCTTCTGTGACCATGTTCTCTGGTAAAATATGGACATATGATGTTTTTACAAGAGTATATGAAATAATACAAACCATATGTAGGTGTGGCAGTACAAGTATACTGTATATATACTCTTGTAACACATCATCTCCATATTTTACCAATGAACAGGAGCACAGAAGGAAGTATTCTGAAATATATGGCTGCAACATATTCAAATAGCATTTTATGTGCCTTTTTTATCTTCATATTATACTGTTGTATTACAGTAAAAGATTTTCATATATATATATATATATATATATATATATATATATATATATATATATATATATATATATATATATATATATATTTATTTTATATTTATTAGTGCAAAGTTTTTTATAACATAAAAATTCATTAATATATGCTATCAATATAATGTTTTCTCCATAACCTATAAAAATAGTATGTGCTACCTATAAAAATATTAGGCTATATGCTATCAGTGCAGAAATTTTTTCATAATATAAATTACAAAAATTAATGCCCTAATGAGGTTAGGCCAGGACATGGTATTCTAGAAAAGGTTTGTTTCCATCGTTTTATACTCACCCTAAAGTTTTTCTTCATAACCTATAAAAATATTTGCTATCAATATAAATTTTCTACATAGCCTATATACGTTACCGCCGTACATGTTTTCCGTTCAGATATTGCAGAGGCTCAGATACTGGAGAGGCAAATAAACAAACAACTGTGACGACAAATAAACAAACGCTGAACAACCACGCCTACACAAGTCACGAGTCAGACGACAACTCACTGCAGTAAAATCAAGCTTTGCGGTCTTATACAATTATTATAATATTATGAAAAATACTAATCACTAATCAGATTATCACTAATACAGGAAAACAAATCCCTTACTTAGATATGGGCGTTCTGGTGTTGTTGCTGATCCTATGGAGGCTTGACAATTCCCGTTTGCTTCGTCCCTCTCTTGTAACAGACTTACGAGACACAATCGTTCAAATTTCTCCCTCATAAGGGCGGTGCTTCTTTTGCTTATGGCAATGGAATTGCGTGAATGCACTACACGGTAAGAAAATCCGAAAAGGAAATGCATCACAAATCACCAACTTGGACACCGTATGTACCAGAACCACAGTTACCACACACAAATCGGGACGGTTTATTGGTAAAACTCGACTCTCTGTTTGGAACTGTTACGTACTTATATAATTTCATATTTTCGCAAATACGCAGTAAAAATATGTTAAGAAATGTAAAATATTATATGTATACTAGATGGTACATCTGTGATATGGCTATGACGAATTCAAAATATCGAGATACATAGATATATATTTACTTGATTATTTTTATATTTTTTCTTAGAGAACGAACAAGCTCTTATCGTAGAAAATGGGTAGTTTTAGTAGGTAACTGAAGTAAATTTCTCGCTTTCTACAGTAGGCTACTATCCAGAATTGGCAAATCATACAGACATTGTAGACAATTTGTTGCTCAATGTCGCTTATACAGATAAATATTTACTCTGATAATTTTTTTTGAGAGAGATCCAGTTTTCATCGTAGATAATGTGTATTTTAGTAGGAAAGTAAAGTATATTTCTCACTTCCACCTAGAAAGTCAAACAGAATGTTTGCGACAATTTCGCTCAATGCCGCTCAAATGCCGGTAAATGCAGTGAACAAAAATGTAAAAAAAACTACTTAAAAATTTTTCTAGTAATAACATTTCGGGACATGTTTATTTAGATATATACAAGTCCAAAACTGTAAAAAAAAAAAGTCGATAATTCCTCGAAATTCGGCGATCAGCGCTAACTTTAACCTTAAATAAAATAGAAATTACTGAGGCTAGAGGGCTGCAAACTGGTGTTTTGGTCATCCATCCTCCAATCATCAAACATACCAAATTTGAGCCCTCTAGCCTCAGTAATTTCTATTTTATTTAAGGTTAAAGTTAGCCATAATCGTGCTTCTGGCAACGATATAGGGTAGGCCACCACCGGGCTGTAGTTAAAGTTTCATGGGCCACGGCTCATACAGCCTTATACTGAGACCACCGAAAGATAGATCTTTTTTTCGGTGGCCTTGATTATACGCTGTAGCGGTTGTACAGAAAATTCGATTGCGCCGAAGAAACTTCGGCGCATTTTTTACTTGTTTTCTTTCGTTTCAGATGTCACAGAAAGTAGGAGTAACCCATGGACAGTTGTAGTCGTGATGATAGCCCTGGTTACCCTAGTCACAGGAAATATAGTTCTATACAGAAGACTCTCCTACCTGGAGGAAATTCCTGCTCTTGTTAATCCTACGGTACATGTACCCTCCCCGAGGTAAGCAGTATCGATCCTGTAAACTCTCTGTTTAGCTATCAAACTTTCGTGAGAATCATCTGAAGAAAAGATTTTAATTCCTTTTGTATACTCATATCCAACTTGCTGCCTGCCATACGTGACTGCAGAGAAACAGCAAAAAGGTAAAATTCCCCGACCAGGATCTGCACACGATTTCGCCTCTCTCACGATTAAGTATCTTTCCTATTGTTTTTTTATTTCCTTCGGTCCTAAGGAAAGGTCGTTAGGCTACCTATTAATCTTAGCACTTAAAAAAGTAATGGTTATAATCCAAAACACTGTAGAGATAGTGAAAACTCAATTCACGGCCAGTCTTGCTGATTACCATGTATGACTTAGGTATACCAATTGTCTTATAATGAAGACTAACGGCACCGATAACTCAGTATATTCTGTTTCTGCACTATGTTTTTCATACAATAGAAGATATATATATATATATATATATATATATATATTTATATATATATTTTATATATATATATATATAGCACAAGTGCACGTAATCTGTTCTTTTTTTACTACATTGTAAGTATCAGGCAAGTACGCTGTATATTTATGAGGTGTAAGTGTATAAGGGCAACTATTTAAATGACTTGCGGATCTATGAAAACAGATACACAAACCATTGTTGGTACCAGGAAATCTATAAAAACACGTTTATGTGAAATTTTACGTGGAGCCCTGAGTGCTTCATACGCGTATGCTCTGAGGGTTTTCAAACCGAATATGGGGAATAACTGTTCCAGTACTCATCCATGAAAGCAAATATGAAAAAAAGCATCCT
>NC_089746.1:27529147-27541011 GCF_040412425.1 Macrobrachium rosenbergii
TGTAGTCATCTGGTTGGCCCCCATAATTAGTGTTCCTTGACCCATGTGCTTAACAATATGGTTAAACATGAATTTAAGGGTCTATTGGAATTCTAGTTATATGCACGGGTCTGCGAAAGCCATGTTTCCAGCTTCCATGGGAATGAATAAGATATTCGTTAAGTCTTGGTCTTTTATTGTGTTACATCACAAGCATTATTATTAAGAATAACGTAACAATTCTTTGGCATAGCAGCATAGCAATTGGACGGTTTTGTATCAATGAGTTTTTTTTAGAAAGATTTTTTATTATAACAATAATGATAATAGGCCTATAATCTATAATAATAAAATCCGAGTGGAACTTGTTTGTCGCCCTGCCCCAGAGTGACAGTAGGGGAGAAATGACACAGCCACCCACCCCCTGCAAACCAGCTTGTTTGCCCCGGGTGGGGCTCTGTAGGTAAGGGAATGGGAGGGTAGGGGAGACAACCACCCCCTCATGCAAACTGGTTTGTCCGCCCCGGGTGGGGTGGGGTAGTTAGGGGAACGGGAGGGTAGGGGATACATCCACCTCTCCTGCAAACCTGTTTGTCCGCCATGGGTGGAGGCGGGGTAGGTAGGGGAAAGGAAGGGTAGGGGAGACAGCAGCGCCGTTCCAGATAACTAACAAGAACAACAGCAATAACAGTTACAGTAACAATAAGCACCTGGATAACAACATATTTAATGAAGTCCAGACTGCCTTATAGTTGGAGATACACTTATATTTCCCAACTCTTAAGGAACTTCAATTGACAACCATTTCAGTAACCAGGAACATTTAAAACTTTAGAACATTGTGACGGTTTTCTATAGATTCGCCGTGCTAAGGGACACTTCGTCAGTAGTAAATCTATCTTAAAGGAAAAGTATAAATAATAGCTTCCTCGACAATAGACTTCTTGAAAGTAATATGAGAGTAGTTCCCCATCTACAAAAAAAAAAAAAAACACGTAACAATGAAGTATAAAACTAAAAGCATTGTTGTAAGGTTGTTAGTTGGTTGTTTCCTACCAAATGACATTCACTGCAGCAATAGGATTTGGTGCTTTAGCTGCCACGCAAGAATAACTTCAGTAGAGTCATGCATTATTTCTACATTTCACATTTCTTACCAATTGAAGTTTCTAGTCCAATCAAGAGCGAAAGTGATAAATGAATATAACAAACATTCAGATTAAAAACCAAGATATTCACTTTTTCTCATTGCATAATTATTTTTGTTCTCATTTCATGAAATCTTCAAAATCTTGATTTTTCTTAGATTTCTGTCAGAAGCTAATGAATACAGTACAATACCTACAGTCCCCAATGCCATCATAACTTCATGAAGGAAATGTTAACATGATACATAACAGCAACAAATCTATTGATAATGGCCAGAAAACCTTTTTGAAATCTCTTATGCTATCATTGTAAGTGAGGCTAGCGTGTTTATATAAAAGACAAACTCAAGGATTACTTTGTCTTTTTAAGGATTTTGAAGGAAGGAACGATACAAATCGCAGGTTGAATAGACAAAGAAAGATAATAGGAATGTTATGAAGGTAAAACAGTGATTTAGCTCAAAATCCGTACAAATTCTTTTAATCAAATTGATACCCTCCATATATTTAGAAAACCAAACTGATTTTACTGGTTAAAATTATATCGCCTTTATATACGTCTATAGTAGGCCTAACATGTTCATCTGCCTTACCAACAGCCATAAAAAGTTTTCTGCTTCTTAACAGGGAATATACTGGCCAGTAAGATCATTCATCTTAAAATATAAAACTAAGCGTAAAGGTAATTCAGTTGTTCTCTTGAAGGTGGTTTGGGTGGGTCCTCTTCAGAAACGAATGATCAATCTCGAGGGTCGTTCGTGCATTTCCATCTGAACTCTTGTCCCCATTCGTGAATCCACAAATTGGCAACTAGAAGTGAAAAAAATTCGTTAGGCAATGAAAATATTTCAGTGTCAAAACCTACAATTATTATTATTATTATTATCATTATTATTATTATTATTATTATTATTATTATTATTATTATTTGTCGTCAGATTGTTGTATGTTTCTCTCTCTTGGGGGAAGCGAAGTTTGCCCCTGTTAAGGGCGATAAGCTTGCGCAATAACACTTCCCGAGCAGCAGAACATCATTAACTGCCTGAAGAGGATGGAGGAGAAGGATGCCCTTCGTAGGAGACACCATATTATTATTATTATTATTATTATTATTATTATTATTATTATTATTATTATTATTACAGATTTATTGACAGAAATTTACATCAAATGGGGTGTATCAGCACGCTAATATGCGTACTAACAAATAACAATATATTCTATTCAATATACATAATATATTTTTTCGGCCAGTAATACAAATTATTTATTTCAGTAAAAGTTAGAAAACTTTTGAACAATTCTAAGATGCACGCCATTATAAGAAAAAAAAACATACCTGATAGGTTACATTCTGGATCCGAGCATCCTTGATTTCAAAAAATCCTGCAATTGTCCCGATGATGCAATGATAACCCCTTGTACTTACAAATAGTACATCCGTTTTTGCTATAAGCAAGTGGCGTTAGAGTACCGTAAAATGTTCCCCAAAATTCCGATTTAGATAGTTGTCAAAAAATAGATCATGAAACGTGAGATGCCATGAAAAAGGACTACTAGATAAAATTCTCACTCCATTTTTCTCCAAGAAGCACAGGACAGGAAGCGTGGACAGTTCTGTAGTCGCCCTCGCCGCTCCTTTTCAGATTGAACCAAAACAGAGCAGACTCTCGTCTTGCCGGAACCGCAGTTCAGAGAGGAAACCCATCCATATTCTGATAAGATGCGAGACAGGTAAATAAACAATAAAACCCGAGTCATCTTACTAGATGCGCAATCATCCCTCAACCAGAACCAGGAGAATTTCCTGTCAAAGTCAATGCGCTACAAAAAAAAAAAAAAAAAAAAATTAGCACTGAGAGACACATAACAGTCATGTAAGGACTTTCATGTTATTTTATGGCGAGTGTTTGTATGAGAGAGAGAGAGAGAGAGAGAGAGCGTGATTTAAGAAGAAAAATCTACTTTTCATGACTTAGAAATATAAACAGACGTAAACATCTTTAATTTTCACCTCGCAAACTTACACAGAAAGGTCCATTGCGGATAAAGTAATCAGTTAAGTTACCCTAGTACATACAGTAGTGAAAACTATCATTAGATTGATTTCTTCAAAATGAACTCATCAGATTAACACGCCACAGACTCTGCGAAAAGCTCATCTCCAGTGGTCGTGTCATGGAGAGCATTTTTAACCGGGCTGTAGTCGTGGGTGAGCCGACGCAGGAAGTGGTAACTGTTAATCGGATTGTTTACAATCTTTACATAGTCGGCGTCTTCTCCTCCCCAGCTCTCAACGTATCTGCAAGAAAGAATGATCACGGACCAAGCAATGACGTGACACATGATGATTCCTCCTGGCGTCATCCCGGGTTCAAGAGAATTAGGTGGGTATAAACCGTAAATGGAAGTCTGCAGTTTTGACTGAAAATCGTAATTTGGTGTTGTGGTTCATTTCATGAATTTCCTTATATTATTGCGTTTACTTATATTACTTTTTAAATCAGACTTTCTGGCAGTTGCCTTTATTTATACATTAATCACGTTCCATACATTCGTGATTCAGTTATATATACATGCATAATACATACATGCATATATATGTATATATATAAATTATATGTATATATATATATATATATATATATATATATATATATATAAGCATGTATATATACAGTATATATATATATTATATATATATATATATATATATATATATATATATATATATATATATATATATTTGTATATATGTATATATATATATATATATATATATATATATATATATATATATATATATATATATATATATATATATATATATATTGTCTGTATTGAAAATGTTTGGATTCATGACTCGAGTATCAGTCAAATCCCTTGATACATTCCTTCCTCAGTAATTTCCACAACACAGATTAAGACATAACTTGCAATAGTCCAATAAAAAAGGTTCTGCCTCTTCTAATAAATAAATCTAAGAGAGAGAGAGAGAGAGAGAGAGAGAGAGAGAGACTATCCATACCAAACATTTTAACAAGAAACACAGAGTCACCATCTATTCTTTCAAAGGAAGCTTACCCAATGGTACTTTAAACATTTATGACCGCTTGAAGCAGATGCCAGCTTTCTATGATATGCAAAGCATGTATTAAAATAATACTGGCCGCGAAAGTTGTATTCTTCTGATAGCTGTATTGAAAATAAAGTAAGGACGCTTGACATGGCCTAGCTCGGATTCGCTACACACATTCGAACACAAGTTACTGTCTTCTAAAATAACCCTAGACTGTGCCGTGCAGAAATTTTAATTTTGTAACCTTTTTTTGCAAAAGAAAATGTTCGTTACATTTACCTTGGCAAATGATGGGAGAATTATATGCATACCTCTTTCCGTCAATTATTAGTCTCCTGCATTTCCATGCGTAACATTGAGACTCGTAAGCTTGCTTTATTAGCATAAACCAGGATCGAAATTCGAATCCCAGGCAAAAGACGGTTTACTCTTTCCCAGTGAGACTGGAAGTCAGAGAGAACCATAGGGAGGGCCGACTTCCTATGTGCAGCGTAATTTGGCCGCCATTTTGATTGTGTGTAACAGTATAACTGCAGCTGCAGTGACAGCAACGTTTTGCAAACAAACATGATCTGAGTGCACTGCAACCCACTGTGGGGCCAACAGTTTGTCTTTATGCTGGAACACAACAAACTGCCAATGTTTATTTATTTGACAGCTGTTAAGATTGTTCATTTTATGGACGTATATCAGAAAGTAAGGGTACAAATAGGCCTATATAAGTATGTAACAGTAAGAGGACCACTCAGATACATCACATCCAAATGTGACTAGATCAGCAGAACAGACTTTGCTCCAAATAATACCTATTCAGGTAATTCCTTAGTGGGATAAAAATTTTATTCTTCTCAGATATTCTTACAGACATGTAGGCCTATGTGGTATATTTATAAACAAAAATAACCCATAAATGTTTAAACAGTTTTATTCAAAGTTCTGTAAAATAAAATAAAAATAACCCTTGGAAAAATGTTTGAATAATTTTATTCAAAGTTCTGTAAAATAAAATAATACATATTTTCAAACATTTAGGCTATGTAAAATTACCTGTGAAAAGACTGCATCTGGAAAAGTAATTATTGTACTTCAATGTCATTAAATAATGGCAGATATAATATGCCCTAGGAGAAGAACATGCTAGCAAAATGTCAAGCCTTCGCAGATACCATGCCTCAGCAAAATATGCACAAAATGCTATGCCTGTACACAACCTATTGGAAATAGGTAGTATTTTTAATTACTAATCACGTACCACCACCAAAGGCATCAAACACATACACATAGCCCACACTGTTTAGCATTAAAATCACCACCAGTCCACCACCAAAAGCATTAACACATAGCAAGCTTAATAGAGTTAGACAGGGCTATACTTATCTGTCAGTGTGAAGACCTGTTAACAAAATACTCATTGGATTAATGAATTCATTTATGGGAAATTTTCACCAGTTTTCTGTTTTTACGTAATTTCTTTTCTTTGGATGCTTTATTCTTGATTTTCAATTGATATTTTAGTCTCATTGTAACATACAATTGCTTCATAAACTGTACACTTTGAGAACATAAAGGTGTACACAAAAGATCACAGTTGACATTGCGTCTCTAGCAGCAACCTCCAGTTACACACAATCAAAATGGCCGCTGGCCCTCAGCCAATTACAATGCAGCACATAGGAAGTTGGCCCTCTCTATGGTTCTCTCTGCTAAATACCATCATATTTACTTTGCTGGTAAGAATGAAGAATTGTAGTGTGCTGTACAATATGCCAACACATCAAGAATATAAAAGGGAATTGACAGCTAACGTCTTACTATCAGCAGACCTGTCGAAAGATGGAACTGAAAATAAGAAGGAATTTATCAAAATTAGCTGGTACTACAGAGACAATATACTTAAGCGAACACGGACAAAGGGGAAATAGGAGAGAGAGAGCCGTTTCATATTCCTACTCTATCTTTTACTATTACTACTACTGCCATCACAATTTCGCTGTCGTAGAAACTAGAAAGCGTCTTCACTCTTCACGGTGAATGAAACAACTGTAAGTAAATACTGTTCGTAATGTCTTACAAGAACATGAATTTCAGATTACACGCTATAGCCTAACCTAATGAAATAATATAAGTTGGGAAGGTATTCTTTTTTTCATTTTTAACAAAATAAACCTGTCGATGTAATATAGGGATAGTTTGCAGCAGAATTAATAGAGTACAGGGTTAGTCCGCTTCTGACCAAAATAAGGACCTTAATCTCGCGCATGTCGCCGTGTGGCTGCACTTGATCGAGGTTAGGATAAAGAATGGTCATCAGTCAGTATTTGGCTTCACCAGAGTGATGAACAAGGAAGCTCTCTTAACCTGGTCAGTCCTTTTAATCTCGATGACCTGACCAGTTCTAAACAGACAGATCTCTTCTGAGAGAAGTCAAAAGGGTAATTCTAAGTATTAGCTCCGCACCTGGTTTTACCTTGGAAACTGGTTGTTTCTACACTTTTAGGGCTTCTGATACTGGCGGTGCATTTGTTTGTTGTTGGAATGTCCCCTCGCCGTGTTTAGTACTGGCCTGGGCAGGTACCCATACGTTAACAAGTTATTGCACTTGCCAGACGGGATATGAACCGTTCCAAACAGACATATATACCCGTGCTCCGTCTCGTGAAGATCGCGTATGGAAACCCCTTGTTGGATGGACTTCAGGGGTTAATTACAGGTTAATTACATTTGTGCGACAAAAACTGAAGGTAAATCCATAATTAGGACCAGAAAACTGTATAAAAAGTTGAGTTAGAAGGAAATCGCTGCTGTGGAGCTACTACTTAGATCTACCCTTGATTTCTTGCTTCTTTGTGTAGTTTCATTATACAGCATAAAATTTAAACAGAATTTCCTCACCTTTTTTTTATGTTGAATGATGTGAGTTGCTGGTGATAGTTAAGACTGTCATTAAAAAATTATATATACTTTTATATATATATATAAAATATATATATATATATTATATATATATATATATATATATATATATATATATATATATATATATATATATATATATATATATGTATATATATATATATATATATATATATATATATATATATATATATATATATATATATATATATATATATTGCATTATCCATATGACAATAAAAAGATATGGAGGGTTATTCAGTCCTTTAATTCAGCAGAACCTGGAGATTAACAGGGACCTGTCTCACCTAAGACATGAGAGAGAGGGAGAGAATGTGTGTGGGCAAACATTTCCCACAGTGACTCTTCATTTCTTTGTTTTCCTGGTTTTCTTCTATGGTCACCTACCAGTGATGTCACAAACATGGCCTGTAACGCTGGGACAGTCTATCCCTGTACCCTATTAATTCTGGTTAGCAGAACCACTGAATCAGGCCTTTCTGATATTTAAAAGTGTTACTTTGGGGAACCCAGGGGGTTAACCACCCCCCCTCCCCCGAGCCAGGTCAGTACATGGCGCCCGAAGTGAGGTTAGGAAGGTATGGTCTGGTTAGGTCAGGACATGGCATCCCAGTCTCTGCAGTCTAGTCCAGTATTTAATGACTAGCTGTTAGGGGAAGTTTTACATTTTTTGCCATCGTTTACATACCCATCGTGACAGTTTTAATCCTGATTTAATCGTGTGTTAGCCTACGTGAGAGGCACTCTTTTTAGGTGTGAAAATATGAAACTGGTTAGGTTAGCCTAAGTAGAGGCTCAGCTAAACCTTTGCACCTTAGTGTGAAGCCACTTTAGGTGGAGGTGATAGGTGGGCTTGCCTAGGCAAAGCTACTCCTTAACTGTAGCAAGAATTTCAGAGAGAATACAACCTAACCAGGCCTACCTTTACCTAACCTGAACTAGGACACTTTGCCCTTGCCTGGCTGATGGGGCAAAGAAATTCATGACCCCTCCTCCTGCATACTACCCCTATATGCCCTATTTACTTAGGGAATTTTTGGGGGAGTATGAAGGTGCCTAGTTTAAGATAGGTAAGATCCTTCATTCATTTACCACCTTTGCTCTGTTGGCCTAGGCACAAGGCCTTTAGTTCCTCTTTCATCAAAGTGAGAGTGGTATCCCTTGCAAGGGGCCTCCAGCATTTTTCAGAGGCCCTTGCAGCCTAATGAATTAGTCCTCTCCTGGCAACAGTATCAGCAGTTGGATTTTAATCATTAGGTAAGAAGTGTCTCATTCCTGGTGGAATTTTATTGGTTTCTTGGGGCTTATAATTATTTATCCATGCACCTTTCTCCCACCACCTTTCGTTCAATGTGCGAATCGGCTGTCATAATAGGGAGGTAAGATTCATTTCAAAAATAGAAATTTCTATATAATATTTATTTTTTAAATACCTTTCTGTTATGTATTACTCCCCAAACCTCCCCACTCATGTGGACAGAGAAAAAAACTGAATGGTAAACAATAGATGCTTGAATCACCTGAAAGGGTTGGGTTAAGAGACAGTTAAAACTAAACGACGATTGTTTAGTTTTCACACACTATCGTCCTCCTACCAGATGCAGGAATTACAGCTATCGTAATAGAGAGGTAAGCATTTGACACATTTTTTTATAAGGATTTCTGTTTTCTAATTTTTTCTATGAATTCAATAGGGAGATTGGAGAGATATCATTAGATTTAAAAAAAGATTAAGTGGGGGCTGGAATAATTTACAAATCCTTCCTACTTCAATACGGTAAGCAGCTAAATATCCAAGTTATGAACTTGCTCTGCAAGTTCTTAGCCCTTTACTGGAACCCCCTCAGGTGTTTCAAGTGGCCTAAAAATCTGTGAACTTTTGAAAATAACTACATTTATTTTAATTCTGGCCGTGATGTTAACAAATAATTTTGTTTCTGAATATTTAAACATCAGAATTTTTACAGCTAACTTCCATAAACTTCCATAATTCTGAAGTATTGTATGAAGAGAAATTTAAAACAATACTTCATTTTGGGAAGATGATACTTGGACTAACTGTTTACTCTCCAATACACAATACACACGCAGGCAGAGGTACTCCCATGCTTTAGGTCTGATCTCCAAAATCAGTAAAGATAAGGATTAAGACTAAACCAGACATGGATTAAAGGTATGGAAGGACTAAATTTAAGGAGAAGGAAGGAATAAAAATATGCTACCCAAATTTAGCATTGATACTAATGATTAATTATACAAGGTATGATTAAAATGATTTAAGAACCAAACATTTAGTATGCACAGTTGTGGTAATCAAAAAGATCTTTTGAATAGGAATACCAGTAAATAATATGTGAATTACAGGCTAATCATGCTTTGAAATTTTTTAAAAATCTGCATACTTTGTCTTTAATGCTAAATGTTTCTCAGTAATGGCCTGAAAGATTTGAAGGTCTATTGCTTTGCTAATTGTCATTCTCAGCCTGGATTGTTAGTACAGTACAGTACAGTATTATCACTAAGTATTTTAACCAGACCACTGAGTTGAAATATATTTAACCGGATTGAACTAGTGGTTTGTATGTATGGAACAGAATTTGTTTAATTAATATTTGGGTTTTTGCTTATTTCTTACTTTAACACATAACCATAAATAATGATAAATCAGATACGGAATTTCATATTGAGGTTGAAATTGTCATTATATCCTTACAGACTGAATGCAGAGCAATGGAGAACAAAGATATTTGGTCCATGTTTAAGGATTACAATGGAAAGTACTTTGGAAGTAAATTAAGCAGAGTAAATTTGAGCTGGAGCCCACGTATGACACTGTAAGTATAGAATAGTACATAATTTCTTATGTTTTAATATGAATAGAGATTAGTCTTATTTTACCTATTCAACTTACTGCCATCCTTGCATAGGACAGAAATTTTCAAGAAATGTAAGAAATGTGAAACTCAATTAAAACATAAAATAAAAAACCTTATGCATGGATAAATAGATACTGTACATATATTTTTGGTTATATTATAGTAGAAAAATAGAATAGGCATTGTATAAATGTAAGTCAATCAAAAGTGGGGAATTCACAAAGATGATTGCCATGCCAAAACTTTTTATGCTGATATGTTTTAATATTTGAAGTTAAAATATATTATATGTTTTGCTTAAGATTCAGGAATGCTTTATGTCATTGTAAAGTAAGAAAAAGATACTGTAGCAGAAAAGTGCTGCATAAGTAAATTCAAGTAAAAAATGTCAGCCTAGTTTGTCGAGAAGATTGATATGAGAAAATGTTTTTATAGGTGTTTTGACAAGTAGCCAGTTTTAAGCATGTGCCCCATTTTGCATGAAGACAAAATATATGAATATTTTTTTTATTGTAATTCAGGAATGTTGTAGAGTATTATGCTATATATTAGGAATAATGAGTAAGGACGTCTTGCTGTTCTTGTGTTGACTGCTAAGTTGAAACTTGTGTTTTGGGTGTTTTGTTTACTTATCTTGGAAAATAGTGTGCATGACAGATGTGTGAAGGGGATGAGTGTATTTGGCTGCTCATGCCCTCCATTTGTAGGAGTAGGATCTGCATCTTTGGGAAAGTTTTTGTAGAGGAGGGTGCATAGTGTTAGCCTACCAGTCCTCTTCCCCATCTGGAACCTCTCCCTGCCTCTGCTTTGTGCACTACTCTCTCGGCCAAGAGGGGGTTATGTACAGGAAGTTGATTGATCAGTTCGCCTACCCTTCCCACATTGACTGTTACTGTCTGCACCTGTGAGGACCTCAATTCTTTTGAGCCTCCAGTAGCAATTGTCCTTCCTGAGGGAGATGACCCTTGCAAAGGAGAGTAAGACACAGGCTAGGTGCAGGGAGAGGAAGCACTAGCACCTTCCCTCCTCCTCCTCACTGATTTCTTCCTTTCCCTCCTGCTCACCACCTCCATCTTCCTCCCTTAGCAAGAAGAGGTGAGTCCTAGAAGGCAAAATGAGCATGTTTTGCTCGTACTCTTGGTGTTACATTCTCCCAATGTAGGGCTGACGTAGGTGTCAACCAAGCAAGCTTACTATCCTGGGTTGACCTGCACTTCTCATACACAAAACGTGCTCTCCACCTGAGCTTCTCTAGAAGCGTGCGAGGTCTTATCAGTGCTACCCCCTTGCTTGTTGAGTGTGCAGTCCCCGACTGCAAGCATACAGATGAGGTTTGCATGCGACAGGCCTCCACTGTATGGTACTCACAGGTACCTCAGTGCTTGTTGCACATGATCATGTTGCATCATGGTATAATTGTGGTCTACCACAGACCCTGGAGTTGCTTTTCAACAATAAAACCTTTCTGGTTCTCCTGTGATCTGTATTATTCCACAATAAAGCCTTCCTGGTTTTCCTGCGGTCTCTACTAGTTCATTTTTCACCAAATGTAGGGAACCTCCAAGGACAATTGACCTTGTCTCTGGTCTCCACTAAAAGCATGGGTCATCCAGTACCACTGCCACTGGTAATGGTTGTAAGTTGAAGCCCCCCCCCCACCACCTTGCTGTGGTAAGGGGCTTTTGAATACGTACTTGAATTCCATGTATAAGTCCAGGAGCCTTATCCATTATTTTTATATATGTAACTTACCAAATAATTACATAGCTATAGTTTCTACTTTACGCTAGGGCAGCTCAAAATTCGAAATTCGCAAGGGTAGCGCTTTTTGTTTTGAGTGTAGGTATG
>NC_089746.1:27541511-27669011 GCF_040412425.1 Macrobrachium rosenbergii
TCCTGCTGGGGATATGCGGCAACAGAACCCTAAGGCATTGGCACTTCCCAGATATCAGTGTCCATTAAATAATGCTTTTCTACCGTCAATACAAACCTACCCATTTATATATATATATATATATATATATATATATATATATATATATATATATATATATATATATATATATATATATATATTTCATTCTTTATATTAACATTTAGAGTGAAGACATACCTGAAGGCCCAAGAATAACCGTTAAACACTGGATATTCGGTGGTGCCTCTGTGGACCGGGTAGTCCCCAGACGTTTTATTCCTCAAGATATCCGGCAGCCCACAATTTCCGGGATATGAGCGAGTAACCACCTTGCAATACCTTGTCTAACTGGACTTCGTCGGGGTGAATCTGCCAGGAAACCAGTACTATTAACGAAGAAGAGAGAGAGAGAGAGAGAGAGAGAGAGAGAGAGAGAGAGAGAGAGAGAGAGAGAGAGAGAGAGAGAGAGAGAGGCCCTGACTTCTGCCTTGGTTTGATTTGAAAGTAAAATAGAGGCGATGGTATCATACAGAAAGTCCTGAATAATACAATATTTCCTAAGTTCAAGGTAAGTATTATAAAATGAAAACAAAGAACGTGATCTCAAAGGAGCAAGTATGACTGGTTTTACTAATCTAATTGTTCCCTAAACCTTTTCTTATATATATAATATATATATATATATATATATATATTATTATTAAGTTATTATATACATATATGAGTATATTAGTATATATATATATATATATATATATATATATATATGTGTGTGTGTGTGTGTGTGTGTGTGTGTGTATATATATGTTGTATATGTGTATGTGTGTGTCTATATATGTGTGTGTGTATGTATGTATGTGGTTACAGTTAGTTCTGATATTTTCATGTTTGTCAATGACATTAGAGAGGAATAAGAATTTTGCCTATGTTACATAATTTATTAGAGTCAAAAGGATACAAAAATTTGAAATAGAGATATATAAATATGATATACAAAAGTTTATTTTTATACTTATGCTTAGGTAAATTAAAGATAACTAATGAAAGCGATAAATAAGCAGGCTCTTTCATCAGTTTTACTCATGAATATAATAATTGTATAATTACGTAAAGTGAAATGACACTTAGCTCTACCTCTGAAAATCAAACTGTAAAATCAGATGATTAAGGGATAAGAAAGCTGGAACATATAAACTGATTTGTCCACTTTTTACCAGCAACAGACTAAACAATCATTAGAAAGAAAAAAAAGGAAATTTATGTAAAGGGTATGTACTGTACTGTACTCACTTTTTATGAATATTTTCTGCCAGATTTGGCTTGGTTTTCTCTGAAAGGGAAGGTGTAGGATGCCCCCGTGTACTCAAACACGACCCCAGGTCCATCCTTCTCGGCCTAAGATATCCTCCAGAGAATCAACGCCTTCTGGTTCTTGACCACGGTTAAATTAGCAATGAGGCAGGATTGATAGGAGAAACAGAATAATCAAACAACCAACTGACCACCAGCCAATCAACATCTTTTGTAGGGGAAATGAAGAACTGGGTTCAAAACTATTGTCGCTTATGAGCATTAACAATAATCACACAACTTACCCACCATCATTTTTGGGGCATTACAGAACTCTCTATGCCCCCTCAGATTCCTGCCATTTTAGGAAAATACTTAAGGTTGATACTTTTAAATTTTAGTTCTAATATTCTATTGAATTTTCAGTTTTCAACAAACCTTCAAGCAAAAATTTATTCATAATTGTTTTCATTTCTGAGGAGATGTCTCATATTGTATCCTCACCCTTTGCTGTCAATAAAAATATAGAGCCGAAACTTTAGAAAAGAGTAGTTAAATGCACCCTCGAAATAATAGACTTCTCCATGATACTCTTATGCAGTGTTCTAGATGGCTGACACGAAACGAAAAGGTCACAGAGACTGAGATTTGGAAGTTCCCACCTGACTCGAAGTGCTCTCCAGCCCGCTGAGTCCGGAGTCCTCGAGGAGCATCCTCCATACACATATCATTGAGTGAGTGAATCCCATCCCCTTTTCCTTCTGAAATTTGTGTCCATCCTTTTGCAGGAGCCACAAGATGACACCAGAAAAGAAGCAACTTGCTATGACGCATATCCACAACCGCCCTGAAGCGAAGAAGTGTTGTTAATCTTAGTTTGAGGCAATGATAGGTGTTGATCCGGTCCAAAAAATAATCTAGTTTTAGTCTCCAGCACAAAACTAAATGAAAGTAAAAAACGTAGCATCCGTTTTAAAAAAAAAAAGACAACTGATTGATAAAAAAATTCATGTCGTTGCATTAATGGTTTATAATGAAACCCGAAAACCCTACAAAGTAAAAAGACATTAAAATCACAGCGTCCTCACCTTCAAATGGCCTGAAGATAGCTATGACCTGGGCAGAGGTGCTGGCATAGGAGAAATAATGATAAATGGATCGTCAGAGTATGGTCGTGAACCATCCATAGCCACCATTCTCTCAGGCAAAGCATTCAGCATGAAGGTGAAGTCTCCCTCCTCGTGCTGCAACGTGCCTACGATCCCCGTGAAACTTCCGTTCGACTGCAATAGACCCCAGTTGCCATCCGGCGGTTCTCTAAGAAGGTAGCTATTGATAGACAAGGAAAGTTAAGAAACGTGTAAATATAATCCAATGAATTATTCAGGAGAGTGACATTATTATTTATTAAAGAAAGCTGTCGAGATGTGGAACCTAAAAACAATGTCCCATCTGATTATTGCTCTCGTCACTGTTTTTCACATTTCCTGTACTGTATTTAACTATTCCACTTTGTCTGTGGAGGGTTACTTTCCATGATAATAACCTTTCAAGTTTGTTTCATGTGAATGTTTGCATATTATGAAAAACAACAACAACAATAATAATAATAATAATAATAATAATAATAATAATAATAATAATAATAATAATAATAATAATAATAATAATCAAAAACTTTTCAGTTTTCTTCGAAGATGAAAAAGAATCCTACTGGAATAACTTGTTTATTTTTTGTAAATATTTGTATTCTTACTACTTTTCTATTTTGTTTCTTGAACTTTTTCCTGTGCTAGCAACAAGTCTGTCTGATCTGACGGGCAAGCCTCAGGGCTGTGAATGTCACCATCGGTCTACGATCTTAGCTTCTCTTAATATTAAAGATCGGCTTTGGGATCCTCTGAGGCAAATCCTTGAGAGGAAACAAAGGATTTCCACCTCAGAAGGTCCCATGCCTGATCTTTCATATTAAAAACTACCCTTCTGACCTGGAGGTTAGCCCACCAGAATGGTGACTACCACATACCACAAGGGTTAATACACTGGCCATCAGATCAGATATCAGACTGACAGGAGGAGATTTCAAGAGAATGGAAACCTGAACAGCCATCATATAAAAGACAGCACAGGGAGAAGAAGTTCCAGAAGATTGCTGGGCCTTGAACCAGCCTTATCATCTCTTGAAAAAAGGGTAGTTAGGACCTGAAAGTACTGAGTTTAAAAGTAACATGTAAATATTTACAAGTAAACAAGTTATACACAGGAATCTTGTGGGTTTCTCTTTCTAATAATAATAATAATAACCTACTTGAAGAAATTCGTTGTGTATTCTTATATCTATTTTGTTTCCCGTGTAGCAACAAGGTCAAGGCAATGAATGCATGTCTAGACTATATCCTCTAGCTCAGGGTCAGCCTGTCTCAAAACTAGCTCCTGTGTAGCCTCGAATGGTACGTAAACATTAGGGATGCCATCAGTCTATATTACAGTAAATTTTGACGGCAAGTCACTGTTATAATTTTTCCAAATATTCGTAATTTATAGAGTTACATACTTAACCACTTTGCAGTAATAATAAACATTATTCAGACACTTCCAAAATTATTATCTATCTTGCGAAAAATGAAGAAGAACTTGCAAGGTGGCCACCACCTGAAGTTGAGTTTCTGGCGAAAATCTCACATACGAATGCCCACCGAATCGAGGGGCTTCACTGTGCCCACTGGTCCTTCCCATTTCTCTCTAGGTTCACTAAGGGCAGTCTCTTCAGACCAACAACGTTAAACTGGTGGCTGTTGAAGTCGGGATTGGGTCTGGAAGGCAACTGACTTCAGAAAGTGACAAAGGAGCACGTCTTTTGGAATCTTTTTGATTTGGGTAAAAACTTAGCATCAAGCAGCCACTATTTTGCTCAATTCCAGTGGAAAATTCCAGCCAATATTTTGCTTTTGTCTGGTGGAAAATTTGCACCGAGCAGCCAATACTTTAGTCTGGTGAAAAATTTGCACCAAGTAGCCAATATTTTGCTTTAGTCTGGTGGAATATGTGCACCGAAAAGCCAATATTTTACTTTAGTCTGGTGGAAAATTTGCACCGAGAAGCCAATATTTTGCTTTAGTCTGGTGAAAAATTTGCACCGAGAGAAACTTTTTAGTCTGGTGGAAAATTTGCACCGAGAAGCCAATATTTTGCTTTAGTCTGGTGGAAAATTTGCACCGAGCAGCCAATATTTTGCTTTAGTCTGGTGGAAAATTTGCACCGAGAAGCCAATATTTTGCTTTTTAGTCTTTGAGCAGCCAATATTTTGCTTTAGTCTGGTGGAAAATTTGCACCGAGAAGCCAATATTTTATTTTGGTCTTTAGCAGCCAATATTTTGCTTTGTCTGCGGAAAATTTGCACCGAGAAACCAATATGAAAAATTTGCACCGAGCAGCCAATGTTTTATGCGATTCTGGTGGAAATTAGTAATTAATGTATATACGTTGAGATCACTTCATAGACAAGAAAATAAGTGACTAGAATTTCACTACTGCCGTACCTTGATAAAATAAAATTAGTTGAAAACAGTTTCATTTCACCACTTGAAACATTCCACTACATTTATTTGTTATTATTTTCGTTGTTTCACTAAAAGGTATAATAGTTTTCCCACTTGTCATTCAATGTATTTTACATAAGGATTATGGCATATCACCTAATTTATGTATATCCCTGATCTCTTCGTTACTTCACGTTTATTATGATACAATAATATTGTCTTTCCATTACCTGGATTTTTATTCAAGGATTATGTCATTTCACCAGCATTGTTACGACATTCAGCAAGAGGCATGTACAATTCAGAGGTATTAAGAGAAAATTAATATCTACGAACACTTTGAAAAAAATAAAATGTGCCGAAGTTTCTCCGGCGCATCGAGTTTTCTGTACAGCGTATAATGCCGTATGAGCCGCGGCCCATGAAACTTTCAGCCACGGCCCGGTGGTCGCCTGCCCTATAGCGTTACCAGACTCATGATTATGGCTAACTTAATCTCAAATAAAAATAAAAACTACTGTGGCTAGAGAGCTGCAATTTGGCATGTTTGATGACTGAAGGGTGGATGATCAACGCACCAATTAGCAGCCCTCTAGCCTCAGTTTTTGAGATCTGAGGCCGGACGATGCGTGATAGTAAGCCATCTCAATATTTACAGAAAACTGGAAATTGGCGGAGACAAAAGATTTACATGAACATACTACTGCATAAGCCCCGTCTTTCCGTAAATATAAAAGTTTCTTATAAACTGTCTTAGTGTCTCTTTAACGGCAATGTTCCTCCGTCAAGGCTTAACGGATTTTTTTTTCTTTTCTTTGTTGGTATTACTTTCGCCTGAGCATTGACTTTAAGGTATAAACACAGGTTTGCTTTCAATAGAAATTATTTTATAACTGGGACCACTAGTGTCAGTTAAATATCCGTTAAATAATATAGATTCCCTATTCCCTCTCCCCGTGCTCCATTTCTCCTGTAAAAGCCGTGTACTCGGAAGGCGACGTGCTGCGGGGTTCCTCTGCAAAACGCCACTGATAAAGCAGTCGAAATCCAGCTTGCCACCTCACAGAACAGACATCGCTGAACACTTTCAGAACTTCTGCAGATCAAAAGACAAATTGTTGAATCCAGAAGAATGCATTATGATTATCACTATAAGTTACAAGATAATATTTTATAAAGTAGGAATGAAGACAGCTTTAGATGGCTAAGATTAAATTAATTTGTCAAAAATACACCAACAAAACAATTGAAAGAAATAACGCCTTGAAAATTATCCACAGAGAAGAAACGTATAAATGATGTCTGAACAGAATGAATCTAAATATCTTTGTGTATTTGAAGACGACATTTGGAGTGTAGCATAAAAATAAATACAACATTACGAAATGAAACGTATTGCCTCAAAGGAAAGCAGCTTTCCAGTCAGAGAGAGAGAGAGAGGAGAGAGAGAGAGAGAGAGAGAGAGAGAGAGAGAGAGAGAGAGAGAGAGAGAGAGAGCTTATCTTAAAATAGCCCATGTTGATATTTCATGTAAATTACCGAAGAACAATTTTTCTTTAGAATATTCACACCAACAAGGTTGTTCTTTGTCAAAATTCAGCCCCCTACCATTTTCGTAACCAGTTTTCGCTGTTGATGGTACTATGGTCTGGACGAAGGTTGAACCACGAGAGTCTTTTTTCCTAGAAGAGGTTTTTGTAAGTATAGCCTTCAGTACACGGTCACTCACTGCCAGGTAAAGGGCCCCAGACAGTTCCTGAAGGCGCCATTGCCGATGAGGTTGGTTTTTAAGGCGCTTTGGCCCCACCATGATTACAGGAACAGCAGAGTGGTGAAATAAGGAGGAAGACTGTAAAACCTAGTGGTATGGGAGAAATGTTATGGGAAATATGGTTATTGCCACTGAGTGTGATGGATGTATAAAATGTTATATAGTCATTATATAATTTTAGCAGTAATGAAAGTTACTTTGTCCAAAATTTGTATAATGGGAACATCTCCAGTAGTGACAGTAGAGAAAGAAAAATAATTAGTAGTGTATAATGAACAAATAAAGAAAATTAACTCTACTGCATTACCTGATGACAAAGCTTGCTTCATGAGTTAAGTCTAAGACGAGTGACCAACAAGAAGACTTCATCAGGACCCTTTTCAGTAGCTTTGTGTCTTCGACAAATGAGGTGGATTTTTCGAAATTATAATTTAAGGTTACTGTGGTTAAACACCTGTTATGATCTTGCATGAACCTGAGAAAGTAAAGAAATATTTTCTGAAGAATTAAAAGGATTCTATGAATTATGAGGGGATATTATCATGTATGCTATTACTGGTAAAGCATCATGTAAAACAAGTGGATAAAGCTAGCGAGGAAGTCGAGGATGAATTTTTCTTCTCTCCTACAAAGCACTGACAGGGGCCAAAAGGACATTGATGAGATATATGACGATAAGCACCATAAGCTAAAGCAATCGAGAGTGTGACACACTGGAGTCAAAATATAATAGACGTGTTTCAAAGGTGATAAATACAAAATAATTACCTTCTTAATGCGTTGAGGAAAATGAGTTACCTCCTGTCGATACCACGAAGAGATGACAATTTTCACTTCCTTTGGTTACTAAATCTGCCAGTCCTAAGCCTACTTGATACTCCAGATTCTGGTGGGAAATTATTCCATTCATTTCACCAGAGGCACAGACACCTTCCAAGAGCAACAGAAATGCAGCCAGAACAATTGTCCAGGTGTAAAACAAACGAACAGTAATGGACCGTCGTTATTCTTTTCTGAAAGCAGCAGATGGTGACAAATGGGAGAAAAGTCATCAGAAAACAGATTCTCAGTTTTTTTCTACATTTTTTCATCGATTTGTAATGGCTTGGCTGCTAGTTGTCTTGACCTTTTATTATATTTTTGTGTTTGCATCGCTTCGTCCAATAGGTCACACTTAAAACTAGAAATTATTTAATTATACTACAACTTAAATACTGTGGAATTAGCGTCACAGACAAACAAATTTCGTTATTAAAAATTACACCTTTTAATTCAGTGAATGGAATTTCTACAGGATTATTTGCAATTATGTCCTACTGGCTATATCAGTCCATTTAATGTGTTTTGAAAGTCACAAGGGGACACTTTCATGTCAAAACATTCTTTGCATTGACATGTTGAAAAGTCTGACATGGACAGTGTTATCGACGAAATTATTATTTTATTTAATGCTAAGTTAACTGAATATTCTGAATATCCATGACCACAAAATAGGCGGTTTGTAAAATGTTCCTGCAAAAATCGTGCTTGTTTATAGCATGCATGTTATAAATAACGCTCGATACATGATATACTTGCAATATAACATCAAGATGCTTTTCACCTTTCATAATACAAATAAAATGATTAGAAAACAGCGTTATTACAAGTATACTAACTTAAATCAATAGTCCGAGTTACTGGTGGAGGGTAATGGGTGCTGATGATCCATTTAAGTATAGTCATACATATAGTATACATACAAACATAAAAATATGACGTATGTATACATAGCACATGTCAATTTTGCCATTTAATTTTATTCATGAGAAAACACATAAAACACAAATATACCTGTGTATTATATATGTGTGTGTAAAAAAATGGCTACATTATTAACTATCATCATTACATACCTGTTGTTTATAATTTTAAAGAACACGCCGCAAATCCTATTCTTCCCGTGTCCTTGATTGGTGAGCGTCTGTAGGAAGAAATGCGCCCATCTGAAAGCAAGCAGCGCGATGGCGAGCCAAGATTCGGGAAAGAATTTCTTGTAAGAGGCGCGCCATATCTCCACGTGTATTAGCTGTCCACGTCCAATATGGACTCTAAGAGAGTAGAAACGATGTTACTGTTTGATTTGTTAGCAGTAAAACCTAAATCAACTACATAATAATTTTTATATATATATATATATATATATATATATATATATATATATATATATATATATATATATATATATATATATATATATATATATATATATATATATATATATATATATATATATATGAGTATATAAATTGAAAAGTTACGGAGGTCTGTGAAATATTTACATATATAAATATATATATATATATATATATATATATATATATATATATATATATATATATATATATATATTATACAAAAATATCTATATACATACTGTTATATGTATATGTACACACACATATATACATATATATATATAATATATATATATATATATATATATATATATATATATATATATATATATATATATATATATATATATATATATATATAAATATACATCTCAGCATTCTTCATCATAACAGGGGATCACAGGTTAATAAAGATAATACTGTTTATTCCAGCGTTTGTGATGCCTTATCGTATCATCAGGGGTTCTGTAATAGAAAATCAAACCATTAACTCTTAGCTTTATAAAAAAAGGAGAGCTAAAAATACGCTAAAAACTCACCATAGTGGTTTTTGGAGCCTATAGTTTTGGGATTTTTGGGATGAATTTTAAATCTATGGCACCAATGTGTTTTATGGACTATTTTCAGCAGTTGCAGAAAGCTGTCATCAGATAAAGAAAGAAAAGGTAGCATAAATTCTCATTTTAGGGACAGAATAATATTATGTTGCAGTAGTAAAATATTTGTTTATTTGTTTCCGTAGAATGCTGTCAAAGACAGAGGGCGGAAAGCAGTTATTATAAAAGAATTTACCTAAGAAAGTTATTCCCTGGTGAACAAGAGAGCAATTAGGTGCCAAGGAGAGGGCTCAGTATAATAAGTTATAGACAGAGTTGATTTTGAGATCAAAATCAAAATCTTCAAAAATTGCAACCTATACCTATAAAAGTCTTTTTTTTTTTAAAAGCAGCTGTACTAAATCCAATATTTGTCTTCGACACTATTATATCTAAAATTCCAAGATGTAAATTTTGTTCTTTTTGTATAGCGCAATGAATGTTAGATTGAAATGAATTGGTGAATCTTAAAAATCAATCTGCCTGATGCTCGTGTCAATGAATAAAACTTTAGGCTCTCTGTTTAAACTTAAAGATCGGCTCCTTGTCTGATGTCGTTCAGGGTTGTAACCTTGGTAATTATCAGGTCCTGGTAATTATATAGACTTACAGACGACACCTCATAGCGTGAGCAGACTTCCAAGTGGGGTGAACCATTAGACCAAGCTGACAACTGTCGAGGCCCAAATATTCAAATATAAGAATCCATTCCAAGAAATGTAAAGTAAGTATTAACTATGAAGATTTCAGAATTATTGGTAGAACCAGCAAAAAGCAAGAACTGCTAATTCTCGAATCTCTTAAAATTAGATAACCGATCTCTTCCCTCAGTTGTGAAGCTATAATACCTTTGTACGCTTACTCCTTGTATTGCCTGTCATCCACCCCCTCCACCCACCTTCCCTTTGGTTGCTTCTGGGCTTCCTCTTATTTTATTCCCATGGTCATTTTAGACTCTGATCACTACATGTGGGATAACTTTTTCACTTTTGAGTGTCTTTTATTGGCTATATGTGTTTTAAAGTATCTTACAAGTGGACTTTTTAACGTTGTGTGGTTGTATATTAGTGTTTCATATTATTTTAATTATGGGAATTTTAATACCTTTTAGCTTTGCGCCTTTACTGTAAAAGCAAGACTTGAAAGGTGTTGAATGTCTATTGTAGAACTCATTGATGGTTCTGATATATAAAGCGAATCGTTGAGAATGAAATGCATTATCGTTACGATTTTTGATTCCCTGTCCTCATCTGATGAAAACACATACATTATATATATATATATATATATATATATATATATATATATATATATATATATATATATATATATATATATATATACTATATATATATATATATATATATATATTATATATATATATATATATATATATCTACCTCTCTCCATATAGAAGTGACTATCTGGAAAGAGACTTCAGCATCAGTTTCATTTTTCAGAGAAATATTTGGTCTCTTCCTGAATTGATTATTGTTTGACTGTAGCTCCAGGAATCTTCGGACGCATCTTCTCGAGAAACTGCAGAAAAGAATAGAGGTTAGTTAAAATACTACAGATTTTTTTTTTTTTTTTTTTTTTTTTTTTTTTTTTTTAGAAATCGCTTAACGATCAATAAGAACTATACCTAACTGAGGACTAATAACAGGTTCATCCTTACCAGCCAGAGCATACTGATTATATTCATAAATTGCAATAAAGCCACTGGATATAATAGTAGTAATTAAGAATGCGACTGAAAAATATTAGAACACTCTGCCAATATGTCCTGCGGTTTTTTTGCGGTACCCAAAAGAGAGTTGATTATGGGATGGTGGTATGTGAACAGTTTATGTGCATGAAAGATGTGCAGTATACTATGGAAGTGCGCTGTGAGTTGAAAGTGAAACAAAGGGAGGGACTTTGAGAACAGATATAGAGGGTTAATAATGAAAATCACAAAATACATCTAAAAGATGGGTTTTGACAATACTTACAAGATTTCGTTTCCCGTGTCTGTGTAAAGGTGAAGTCTGCAGTTGAGGAAGTAACCTGAAAGATGATGAGGAAGTGGGAGAGGGGAGGGAGGAGGTTGTTAGACGTGTGAAAATGGCTACATTTGAAAGGCTGATCCAGTAAAATGACAAAATGAAGATAGGTTTACAAAAATTATAGGTTTAGCTGTATATATATGAATATATATATATATATATATATGTTATATATATATTATATATATATATAATTTATTTTTCTTAGTGTGATCTTAGTTTGTGTGTGTGTGTAAGAGCATTATTAGCTCGAAATAGAACACGTTATCAGAGATATTTACCTTCTGATGGTATACTGATGGTACGAACAGCTATTACTAACTATGGGTTCTTTAGACATGACAATTATTCTGTCAATATCTTTGCTCTGGTCCCTCGTATTGTAATTTGCAATACCAGGGGCATTTTATTTAAAGCATTTATGCCAGCAACCTCTGGGATGGCTCTTCCCCAGGGCTTGTGTATTTATGCCGGTTATTATTCAGAGTTTCTGCTAGATATATGATGAAGACTAAATACAAACGAAGACCTTATCATCTTGTCTTGTTGAGGTTCCTCGTAATTGAACAGTAAGTGTTGGTAAAGGCCGGGTTTAGAAAAGTAGCTTCTGATGACCTGCAAAATTTAGGTCGCGGTTTTAAGAATCAAATCTTTGAATCTTTAGTCTCCTTCATGAAAGGTGCGAGTTGGTTGGGCGTGCTTTAATCTCGTGTGACTGGCGAGAAAGTTTGGAATAGGTTAGCCAATAAGCTTGAACAGGTGGACTGCTTGTGCCAGTATCAAATATGCATCCTCCTGTCACTTCGCGGTTATCAGTTAATGATAGCAACGTGTTTCGCTTTATCACACATCACGCCTCTGCATGGAAAAAATCATGACTACTATGTATGAAAATGATAAGACTGCCAGATATTGTCACTCTCTAATACGTTTGGGGTTCTTTGTACGACAAGTGCAGTTTCAAAACCTGTCTAGTATAATTTGGCTTTTCTGTCAAATAGCATTAATTCAGAACAAATTGAACATCCTTTTGAAATCATTTTTGTACTGGAGATAAAGTATTATGTGTTCCTCGATCTGAAAATACAGACAAAAGATTTGCTACTAATCGATTATATACTCGTGTGTATCTGATACAAAAACGCACACATATGTTCGTGTGCCCGCGCGTCTGTATGTGTTTTGTGTGTGTGCTCTAAGTGCTGTTGGGAAATAAGAAACACTAGGTATGACTCCTGGGTCCTGATCGAATTCGTCTTATTCAATTAAAGGTGTCCAGGAGATATTCCTTTGGACTAAGAAAGAGTCCACTCACTCTCGGACATGAAATGAGTTTAGACGTCACTTTTTTAACCATCTGTATGTTCGCTTGCACTGCTTTTAGAATATATAACGTAAGTTTTTCAACTATTAGGATTAGTTTTCAGAATGATGTTATAGCTAAATAAGATGAAAGTATATTTTTTTTATAGCTACATATTAGCTTGTACTCTTCCTAAGCATTATACGTATCAGCTGCAACATTTCAGTCCCCGATTCTGTGTTTCTTTTTGAAAGTTGAGGCAGGCTTCGTTGTCCTGTAATTTCATTAGACAGACATATAACCAAGGTATGTAAATTAATCAGTTCATTCTATAATTTATTTAGTATGTAGTAAATGAATAAAAACAAATAAATAACAAAAAGTAAGCCTAGAGGAAATGAGGCGAAAGGGCATGTCGACCATGCCATGAACTTCTCACTAATGCCAATTAATTCACTAATAATTTTCGAGAGTTCACTTGTTATGAATAATGCTGATGTTGGTTCATACACCTGCCTCAGTTCTATAACACGTGAAGAAGTGAAGTTAATAAAACCAAATTAGGAATATCTACAAATGAAGAATGATAATTTAAACCACACATGGATAATTTCCCAAGGAAGCGTTTTGGATCAAGTTGAAATCTTAATCAGATGAATAGCCGTCTTCTCCCACCGTACCGCGAAGATTACGAGCGGGAGGCTCGGTCGACTCAGGTATCACTTAGCCTAAGCCTTCACCTCGAAGTTTCGCAAGGCACCTTTTACATGCCTTGCTTATAAATTTCCAATATAAATAACAAGTTCAACAGACGGTACCGTTTTGATTTCTAATATATGGAGAGCGTCGTACACCTCAATAAGGCTAACAGCATCAGTTTCAGATATTAACTAGAGGAAACCGTCTTTGTCAGTGGAATCCATTGTTTCAATGCTATTATATTTGCAGTGAAGCACCATTAAATGCCCTTTTAGCCTCTGTAAACGATTTAAACTCATCTTCCGTGTCTGAGATGGCCTTACATTTATGAAAGATAAAGTCGGTTCATTATAAAGCCTTCAGTCCACCAATCAGCAGTATCGTTCTGGACAGTCTCAGCATGTTACATTCTGAAATCTTGTTTCATTCTTTTTTCGCTTATTACTTACCAAAACATAATCCTGTCAACATGAATAAAACATGTATCCTGTTAAAGCCTTTGTCAGCACTTTGATAGCATTTGCTTACTTCATTTGTTACAGGTGATGGGAAAATCTGTTGACAGTTTAACCTGCACGTGTCCTTCCAGGCTTCACGTAAAGCCCATTTTTCTCTTTGACTACCGAAGTGAACAGCCATGCCAATTTATTCACTCACAGAGTACTCCTTTGATTTTTGGGCCATACCGCAAGGCTTTGTTGCGAGTCCCATCAACAATTCCTTCTTAGAAGGCAAGGGCCTTTCGGATGGCAGTGAGTTCTGGAGACAGGTATGAAAAAGCAAGTTTCATAATATTTTCATTAATGGAAAAAGCAAAGTTATGTTTTAATGTTTGTGTAGTAATGGAACATTGTTCATCTTTCTGTGTTGTCTTTTAATTTTTTCTCTTTTCTATTCACTGGCAACCTGATGATTACCTGTAAGTATAAAGACCACACCTCGTCGTAGTAAATATGTAATTGGTAGCCATAAGCTCTTGACATTATAAAAGGAAAAAAGAAAGGAGTGGGGAGTGAGAAAAACTTGACTGTCAAAATAATTTAAAGGCTTGAGAGAGAGAGAGAAGAGAGAGAGAGAGAGAGAGAGAGAGAGAGAAAGAGAACCATTTGTTCTCTGTCTTAACACTGACGTTCGGAAAAAAAAGAGAATTCTCCCTATTTTGAACCTTGCAATACTGGGGAAAGGCGTCGATTTATCTTTATCCCTGTCATCCTAGTCAGTTTCTTCCAAGAGTTTTGATAGAGTTTTGATCACTACTGTCTCAAGGCTACAACTTCCGTAAATACTGTTTACTGACATTTCTGCACTCATTCTTTTAGCATCGATAAGACGACAATTAGAATTGTAAATAGTAAGAAAATCTCTTAAGTAATTATAATCAACATAATGTGTGTTTTGAAATGATGATGTAAGGTACTAGGAGATAATCATCTTAAATTAGAAGATGTATATTTATCCGATTATCATACTTGTAACTCAAGAGCATCTTGGATGCAAATTCAAATTGTTTGAGGGCTGAAACTTATCTCTCATAAATACCCTCCCAGATGCATTAACTTTCATATATTTCACGTGAAAATGTTATTTGCGACTTCATTTGTTTAATTTAATTTGTCACTGGTTGCTAGGTTAAGAATCTGGTGTACATGAACAACCAGTGAAAATAATTAAGTAATATTTCTTCGTTTACAATTAAGCATATGATTTTATAGAAGCAGAAAATAGTGGCCACTAAAATGGAATCAAAACATACATAAACAAAGACCAAACAAATATACCTTCAAATTATTTTAGTTACATTTGAATATTTGCCTTTAACTGGTACAGTGATATTTTATTATCTCAGGTGGTTGCTTTTTTGGTGGTTGTTGATCCCATCTTAATAGGTCTAGATTTGATTTTTTATTTCCATAAAGTCAAATTCTTACCTGTAAAGGTAGAATTATTTCTTAATTAGCTTTGGTGGTTTTTAATGTACTGTATACGCGGACCTCATCTTCACCGCCAACGAAAAATTTGTTTTATTCAGATCGTAAATATCATTTTTACGTAAAACATGTATGTTAAATATGTTATTGTCCATTAGAAAGCTAGACTAACCTAGGAATAAGATGGAGTCAGTATTAAAATCAGCTACAAAAATCTAGTCGAAGACCTTGATTCCACTTTTCAAATATATCATTGGCAACTAGGATTTAGTCAGCGTATACACAAAAAAAAAAAAAAAACCAAATTAAAAAACAAAATAATTCAGTCAATGCTAATGAAAATAATTTTATCTTTACAGATAAAGCATTGACTGTTTAAGTCACATATATCATTTGTCATGTACCAACACCAGACATGAAAGGGGAAGTCGGTTTTATATTCAGCAAAAGCGCCATCAATGGAAGTTTCTGAGATGCACGTTAGGCTGGGGAATGCTTACACCTCGTAATCCTAAGACCATTAAAGAAGACTCAGCATAAGAATGAATGAACAGGAGCACTGCACAACCCATAAAAATACCGGTATATGACACCGTGTTTTGCTGTAACAGACTGGCCTCGCCTTTGTAGGTCTAGAAAAATCCATTGTTCATGAAGCTATAATAAAGTGCTCTCTTGATGGAGAAAAGTTGTTATTGCTTTATGTAGATGAAGATGCATCAAAATACCCACAACCATTACATTTGCACAGAGGATGCCTTGAGTGATTAGAAATCGGACGCTTTCTGTCACTGAGTCAATTCACAGAAAACTTTGTCCGAAGTCTAAAAACTTTTCACTTACATATGGGTTCGAAAAGTGATGATAATATCAAAGATAAAATAATACCTAGGCTTGTAACTTACGTAACCTCAGAAATTACTAATGAAAGATAACTCTAGACTAATTAGGACACAAACTATCGTGCACAGTTAAAGACTAATATCAAAAGCAAACTCAACAGAACGAGGAGTTAAACTTGGATTCTCTCGCAGCCAGCAAAAGAAAATCGCGTCATCATTGCTGGCCAATGAAAAGCTTAAGCCACAACTCAGCAAAATATTAGAATGTTTTAATAGGGCTAATCCATAGTCATACTTGAATTAAAATAGACGGGCAAACAGGTCAGGGAATATATTCTAAATGTGAACAGTGATGGTGGTTTGTTGAATGTATGTTTTTTGTCCAAAAGAACGCTCTCGATCTTGTGTTTACGTTTGTTAAAATGTACGTTTAGCGTCTAAAAGAACGCTCCCTATTTGTTTACATTGTATCAGTATGTGGAAATTTAAGTAGATTTACTGAGTATTGCTAAACTTTACTTATATGACAATTGTGGAGTGTGTTTAATCAGGTATATATGTGTTTGTGTTGTAAAACAGGTATTGTATTTTTTTGCCCCCTTTATGAGGGTGTGACGCCTTTTGAAGTTCCCCATTCCCACATTTTATGTCGTATTTATGCCCGTTCTTTCAGAGTTTTTGCGTTATTTTTTATATTGAAGTTGTAAATTGATGTACCAATTGTGTTTTGTATCTTGTTTGTACCTGTTATTGTGAATTTTGATTGAACTGGGAATTATAAAAAGAACTGTGGAACCTGTTACGTTCTCCCCAAGCTGTTTGAATTTTGAATTTTTTGTGAGAGGAAATAAACGATTGAAGGAAGCGCGCGTTTTTCTCTCTCCCGTGAGAAAGTTTGAATATTGAGGAGATAATGTCTCACGATGAGGGCCAGAGGCCCCAGATAACCACATGGTTAATAACCAAAGGGGAAGAGGGAGATGCCCAGCTCTGGAAAAGAAATATAGTAATTAATGTTGTTTAGGACACTTTAGCTTCAAATGTAAAACTAAAAATATGGAAAAACAAGGGAAAATCATGAAAATCTCATAGAAAGGTATAATAAATGATGCTGACGGAGGTAAAACAACTAAATTTGATAGCCAGCAGCGTAGTGCAAACATGCAAGACGTTTTTTTATTTCTTTGCAAAAATAGTACAAAGTCAATACACTAGATAACATAAACCTAAGACAATCCTAGTGCACATATTACTTTGGGAAAAGTCTGAAATTACTCTCCCATTTCAAGGATTCATTATGCGTTAGCTCCTGCAATCACTTGAGGCTTCCAGACATTGTATCCAATGGTTTTTAAACTTGAAAATAATTACGCAAAGATTTACATGGTGCACAGAAAAGTATTAAAACGTCGCCTCTCAAGAAAACGCCACCTCTCAAGACTTCATGCATTTTTTTTTTTTTCATCTTGGTGCATAACGACGTTTCCCCTATTGTGCTGTCTATGTTATTTCAGAAAATGGGCAATACCTTAACTTCAGAGAAAACGTTAACATTGACGGTTAAAGGCCTAACTAAAACATTATTTTTACAAATGGGACGAGCGTTGTTATTTGATTAACCGTTGCTACATCAAAGCGAAAATATTGACAGGAAAAATTTCATCCTTCAAGGAAAGTCTAAAGTTCGGTAATTCTAATAAAGTTCTAGTAATATATCTGACAGGTTTACATTAAAAGATACTGATATCCCCAGTTGCGGATTTATATTGAGGCTAATGAGCTGCAGCCTCAGGCCCTGGGTACTGAGGGGCCCCCCGATGAGGTGATGATTAGAAAATATATCAATAAAATTGGCAATAGTACATTTACGAGACTTGGCAAACCTGGAGTGTATACGCGTTCATGTCAGCTGGGCAAGGAAACCTCGAGGTAGTGGTGTGGTGTATATAGTGAGATGGAGCCAACGAGTACAGTTCACGTGGCACAGAAACGTGTTAACATGCACTGTGCTGTGAGTAGTTGAGTTTATGTGAACAGTGTGAATTGGTCTAGCACTATATTTGATTGTGCTCAGTGATTGTTAGTATTGAGGTGAATTACTGGTGCGTGTGGCATTTGGTTTGTGAAGCGTTATGTTTTGTGTTATCATCATATTTATCATATAATGATATAACAAAAGGCTTCAGCACAAAAGCCTATAAAAGATGATATGTTTTTGAAGAGTTTTCTTGCCCATCAACATTTGCTGGCATGTGAATACCATATGAATAACTAGGCCTACCTATCTAGGTAATTTTATCCACATTTTATTTAAAGCCACAGGCTGTTTCTTTTACCTCCCCGAAAGCTTTCACCAATAGCGAGTTTTATTAATTCCATGTTTTTAGTAGATTCTGGTATTCAAAGAAAGTTTATAATAACATGTTTTTCTTATGCTTAATGTAATTTATCCCAATTGCTGTTAAAATATGCGAAAAGTAAAAAATTATGCAGCGTGCATCGAAACCAAGCTCCTGTCGTTGACTTCGGCGGTGTTGTTATTAAATCTAGACTTACCATCACAATACTTTATAATCTCTTTATTCGTTAACATTATTTATTGACAAAACAATATCTGAGGGAGAAATTTAGGTTAGTAAATAAGTTTCGATTCACATTACTTAGTAATTATTTGAAAAACAATGATGCTATTCGGACAAAATAATTGCAACCAATCAGCTAGCAGGAAACTTTTTCCGAGCTAAAGGGCATCCTGCGAGTAAGTGCAAATCCGCCTCGGTAAAAAAAACTGAGTTTAGTATATCGTGCTTCAGCTTATAAGGATATCAGCTCAAAATTTGGTTTCTTGTCTAAAGTGATGACAATGGACAGGAATTCACTTAAACATCATTGTGATTTGTTAGTTAATCATTATCCCTTCTGACATTGAGACCAGCTTCAGTGATGAAATGATTCACTTTGCATCCTATGCTGCAGCAAATATCAATGATTTCCATAACAAAAATGAAACCAAGAATGTAGCACTGAATTGATTGTATATCGGGAATGCTCTTGCAACACGGGTTAAGAAGTCTTTCCGAAGATGTTGAAATAGCATATCGCCTGTATTTGTGTCTCATGGTGTCAAACTGTACTGGAGGCGGAGCTTTTCAAAGCTTAAACTGATAAAAAATGAAACACGAGAAAAATGAAGGAACAGCGTCTAAACATGCTGTCACTTATGTACATAGAGACCAGTATTTTGCGAAAGTTAAACTTTCAGGATGTAGTGAGAGACTTTGCAAACCAGAAAGCTAGGAAAGTTTCCCTAAGTAGGCATTAACTTACAACATGGATTTTCATGTTGACATTTGTTTGCTCGTTTTCATGTTGACATTTATTTGACACTCATTTTTCACATTTTTTTTCATGTTGAATTTATGGAAATATATACAATGCATATTAGTATTTTCATGAAACATGAGACCAGAGTTCATAAAATGTATCTAATGTGATTGATTTTCTGTAACTACTTACCTTCATCTGATTAGAGTAATACTTGCCTCATATGTGAATTATACAAATACATGAATTGTTCAGTTTAATATTTTCATTGTTTTTCTGTTGTTAGTTTGTAATGGAGTTTTCTTTTTATACAGTATGATGCAGTATAATAGATCAATCGTTTCAATGTAACTCAAACGTAAAACTTATTGATAGTACACTAACTGATATTGTTCATATTGAAACATGTGCAAAAAAACAAAATATGATAAATGTGTACATGTCTGTTAAAAGGGCCCTGATGTGAAGTAGCCTCAGGCCCCAAGTACTGTTAATCCGCCCTGGATATCCTAAGTTATAAAGGCTAGGCTATATCTCGGCTAGTTTGTTTCGCGGTTGAGTGTTTTGAAAGCTGTCATTTCATAAGTGACCTTGAACTATATAGGCATGATTGATATACTGTAAAAAGGCAAACAGTAAAGTCGAAAGAATACTATGAATAAGGATGCTATATCAGAGGGAAAGACGTGGATCAATTCTCAGTCTATGGCACAGATTCTTGAAACTAATTCAAGATTTATTATTAGTTACTAAGTTATAGTCGATAAAGAAATAATTGTGAGGATAAATAAGTGGAAAAATAAACTTAAATAATAATAAAATATATGAATACTAGAATGGATGTATGTTTTCCTTCCACTAACCATTATTTTACATTTTCTTGTTAGTCTTCAAATTATCATTGCATCATGCATTTGTTTGCTCTAGGCATTGATTTAAGCGGCAGGATGTTAATAAGCCACTCATCTTTTCAGAACATACACATAATTCATTCATTATTCACTAATCTGTTACCTTTTGCATTTATTTAAAACAGGCCATTGGTTTCACCTTTGAAGATGAAAAATTAGAAACGCAGCAGGATCAGCTCCTTGAGATGTGACCCATTCCTGAAAGAAGATCTTCTTTAAGTCTCCAGGTGCGTACTCAAAGCCACCAGGAGGATCATATTCACCTGTCAATTCACCAATTGTCATTTCGCTTCAGGGTTGGTTGATGATAAAGTACGTATATAGTGAGTGTTATTAGTGTTTACCTTTATGTTGTGTCCTAAATATTATCAGCCTCATAAATAAAGGTAGTTTTTTTTTATAGTTACAGGTAATATCTAGATAAGCAGTTTTTTTACATGCTTAAGGTAGTTTTTGTATTAAGGCAAATTAGGGCAACTCGTAGGTAAGGTGTAAGCAAACGGATGACTGGTGAGCTTAATTTGGCGTAGTAATGTGCGTAATGTCAAAAACCTTTATATGAAACTTTGGTTATTCTACTAAAATGCTCCGCTGGGCGCCAAATTTATTACCATCCCCGCTTGGTAAACATGTAGGCTAAGCATGAAGACAAATTTCCTCAAATGATCTAATATGTACCGCTTTAGGCCTATATCCTTTTAATAATTAGTTAAACAAAATGTTAATAAATTATATCTCCGTGCGAAGGTCCTCTGTAGAATTACCATACTTCTGTAACAGTTTTTTTTTTTTTTTTTTTTTTTTTTTTTTTTAGGCTTGGCAGGTTATCCTGTATATCAGCTGTCTTATTGTTCTTCACCTGGTGTCTGAGCTGAAGTTATTAGGATTGGATTCATGGAATTTATGCTAGGGTAAGACCAGGCATTAGGCCAATTTCAAATATTCATTGCTAAAGAAATTGAAAAGAGAGTTGGAGTGGTTAGACGCACGATAGAGAAAACTGGAAAATAATTGAGGTACAAAGGTCCAAAGGCGCACAGCATATACCTCTAAGTACAGTGCACCGCTTGAGGTTTACTGATGGCACTACACCTCTATCAGGCTTTGCAGTCAATGTAACCAGTGGCGTTCCTGAGGCATGGGGGGACTATTTGAAATCGCCCCCAGGGCCCCAAAGTGAGGGGGGGGGTTGCCAAAAATGCGAAATTTAACCATTGCTGCTATGACAGGACAAGCTAAATCCAGTATTTAAAGTGATCAAAGGCCCAATTTATATTTGGACCCGAAAGTTTGGAGCCCACTAAAGGGTCAAATTTTCCAATTTTGTGAACAAAATGTAACAAAAATGTTATGTAAAAGAAAAGGGGCCTCTCCCAATCGTAGAGCCCATTATAGAACTCAACTCTCATACGGATCGGAGGAGGGTGGGTAACGTTTGATTGGGGGTAAGGGCAAGGCCGATCAAGGGTGATTACTGCTTATAGGGTCCTAATTATCCTCTGAGGGCCCCTATAATAAGCCTTGCCCAGACAGTACACACACATTCAAATGATTCAGTGGTCAAGTGGATCTTAACATTAAACGCATATAAGATGTTGCAGCTACTAGACTTCCAGACCACTAAGTCATGAAATTTAATAGCAATCATATCAGGCTTAAGAACGAAGCATTTGATGTTTGAGACAGTAAAACAGGCATGTGTAAAGCGATGGCTTTGTCTCACTGTCTGTCCTCCTCTCCCCTTGTCAAGAAAGGAAGGGAACCCCAATCAACACAATGGTTAGTTGATGATGTTTGTATGAATAAAGCATTATTCACATCTCCCCTTCTTACTGCATATCTATATTCCCTCAGTCGCTGATCAACAGATCTTCCTGATTCCCCTATATAGACATTTTTATAATCTGCACAAGGGGCAAGTTCTTCGTTGGAGGGGTGGATAGAGCTGTCGCCTGAAACGCTGTTGGTCCAGCGTTCGACTCTCCTACCCGGCTAATGAAGAATTAGAGGAATTTATTTCTGGTGATAGAAGTTCATTTCTTGTCATAATGTGGTTCGGATCCCACAATAAGCTGTAGGTCCCGTTGCTAGGTTACCAGTTGGTTCTTAGCCACGTAAAATTAAATCTAATCCTTCGGGCCAGCCCTAGGAGAGCTGTTAATCAACTCAGTGGTCTGGTTAAACTAAGATATACTGAACTTTTTTGCACAAGGGGCATAGTACACTACCTTATACACTCCGTTACTGTATCGTTGATACAATGGGTTTCATTGGGAAAGTGAGAGAAGTAACACTAGTTTTATGAGTAGCCTTAAACAAGGAAGTGACGTGATGCATTTTCATGAACAGAGTTTAAGCATTTTCATTAATTACACAATGTACAGACTTTCCATTGATATGGCTATTGAAATACCACTAGCAATATTGAAATAAGGAATCTGTTAAGCAAAAAGACCGTCATATGTTTGCTATTTGTTTTTACTTCCTTTTCTGAGGGGGTCGGTTACAATTATAAAAAAAGAACAGAATACGTTGTCAAAGTTACCGGGAAAAAGAAAACCTTTCATAGCTTGAAAATACATAAATCAGTTGCATTTCGAAGGAATGAAGCAAAACATCCACCTGAAATATTTGTTTGTGCATGTTTCTCCTCTCTATGCTTTTTTCGCACGTGAACAGAAAATTCCTTGGCAAGTAAACGTCCTTCTAACCTTATTCCATTGTATTGAATGTTACAAAATTTTTAGTACTAATAATAATCATGGTAATTTTAACTTAACTTACTGTCACTCATTTTCAAGTAATTTCATCAGTCAACTTCAGCAGTTGTAAGGTAAACATTTAGACAGTGGAGGCGGCCGTATAGTGAAGAAGTTCTATGGACATAGCAACTGCGGAGATTCCATATCCTATGAACATCAGAAAGAAGGCGCCTTGCAGATGTTCCGTAGTCAACACCCGAGCGTCCTGTAAGATATGTAAACATATATATGCATACGTACATATATATATATATATATATATATATATATATATATATATATATATATATTCCTTTTTATCTGTATATCACGTTGCTATTCCGTGATAGAAGTTGTACATAAATTTGCACTCACCAACATACATACGCACACAAACTATTCGCATGTGTGTGTGTGTGTGTCGTAAATATACTAATGCGTGAATTTTCAAAGTCCCAACCCTTACAGCCAAACACATTAACCGTGGGTTTATTTTTCATAATGAACATCAGCAACAATGAATGTCTTGACTGGTACCTGGGACCCTTGGTTTTCTGGGCTTTCCTTTTTCCTTAACTCAAGATTGACGGGTTTGGCAGAGCCCTGGTCGCGCGCCATTATTTCGGTGAGCTGGTCCATCCAAAGGTCAATGAGGCCTGCTTCGATAAGTCTCTGCTGAATTTTGTCGAGAGTTGACAGTATCGGGAATCCCTTCCTGAGAAAAAGAGAAAGCTCGTTGAGAAGATTGTTAGGCTGCACAATGTACAATGATGTTTGAATCTATGATGAGCACACGTGTGCTAACCTTTTTCACAACTTCATTTTTCTGCATTTCTCAGTGTTTATATTTTTCTTATACCACTGCTTAATGAGTTATCTCTAAGCTTTAACCGTTCTTCTTACATTTGTATTTAACATTCACACGTCACTTCCACAACCAAAAGTTGGCTCAACAATTCCTTCGTACTCGTACACTCCAACCATCACTTCCACAGACACTCAAAGCATCTTCCCAGTCGTTTGCATGCCTTGTATTTTGCATGCCTTGCAAGCACCGAGCTGCAAGATCAAACACAGGTTTAATCACCATAATAACCAGCCAGACACGAGTAACATCCAGTCACATGCTTGCATGTCACAGACATTACCTGTCAGTAAGTCTTAGTCATACACATGACCAACCAATGTTTAACTACATTCTCACTCACATGGCATATGAAAAGCAGGCTTAATCCCAAGAATGAATACATTTACTCCAGAATACATGTGTATTTTTACCTTACACTGGTGACCCCGGAGTCACCTGGTAGACAGGCATGGCTCTGGCATAAGAGGGTCCAGGGCAGGAGAAAACAACGGGAGGCAATGGTTCCTTGGCGTTGCAAACAGGTCTATCGAAGGTTTTCCCCAGTTTCCACAGGTCAGTGCATACCTGTGGATCTAGAGTCCACTCCATGGGCAGGACCTGTCTGCGATGTCTTAGCTTGTCCGCAAGAACATTCAACTTGCCCCGAATGAATCTTGTCACTATCTCGGCTTGGTTCTTTGCCTAAATGAGGAGGTTCTCCGTCACTTTGCAGAGGGAGAATGAGTGAGTGCCCCCCTGACTCTTTGTGATGTTGTCTGAATGGACTGCTACTGTCTTGTTGAACGTTTCTTTTACCAAAGATTGAAGACCTAGATGTACCACCTTCAATTCCCTCACATTGATGTGAAGATTCTTCTCTTCTAGAGACCAAATCCCAGAAACTTCCATGCCTTATAGAAGCGGCTCCCAACCCAGATCCGATATGTCTGAGTACAATGCTAGGCTGGGGATCAGAGGGAGGAGAGACTTCCCTTCTAGAAGCCTTATTTCTGAAAGCCACCACTGCAAGTCCTCCTTGATTTCTGAAGTTATAGGGACGATGAATGAGTCCAGATGTGTCTTCCTGTTCCAACTGGCCTTCAAGAAGAATTGCAATACCATCACGCGTAGTCTTCCCAGACAGACAAACCTCTCAGTGGATGCGAGGGTTCCCAAGAGACTCATCCAACTTTTGGCTGAGCAGGAAGGGAGAGCAAGGAAACAGTGGACTGTCTGAAAGCATGATTGTACTCTTGGGGGATGGAAAAGCCCAAAAACTTAGAGTCGATCGTCACCCCCAAATAGAGAATCACTTGAGATGGAAACAGCTGAGACGTCTTGACGCTGATGAGTAAAACCAGCTCCCGGACAAGGAGGAGGGTCTTCCATAGGTCCTCTGTGCACTTTACCTTCGATGGAGAACAAAGAAGCCAAGGAAGTATGCGTCCTGCATATCGATGGTCACCATCCAGTTGCTCTGGTGAATGGAAGACAGGCCTGACTGGCTCGTTTCCATCTTGAATTTCGATTTCGGAATGAAGAAATTCAGGGCGCTGACGTCGAAGACAGGTCTCCAACCCCTGGATGACTTGGGAACCACAAACAAACAGTAACCTTTTGTGCTGACATCCTTGACCACCTCTATAGCGCTTTTCTTGAGAAGAGATGATACCTCTTCCACGAGGGCCAAAAACCTCTCTGGAGCCCTCCCTGAATGGATTAGCGAAACCCACTGCTCTACACCCCTGGCTTCCCATTTCTCCCAAAAATGGAGAAGCCTGGCTCCCACTGATACACTGAGGACAGGATCTTCACTTAAGAGGAAGGTTTTGAGGGGGGGCCCCTTTTTGACTTGTCGGGCCAGGTGCACATTAGAGCGAGGTCTGGGCTGGTATCTTGCCCCACTGCCCCGAAAGGGCTGCTGCTGGAGAGGAGAGACCATCTTAGTACTAAAAGAGGGTGGCTCCTTGGGGCGTTTGGCTGACTGTCCCAGCAGATCAAGACTATCTCCTGGACCATGGCTTGAGGAAACAGATGATGATGATCAAGTGGTGAAAAAGGAAGCGCAGATTTCTGGGAAGTGGTCACACCTTTGGTGGTGAAAGAACACCAAAGTTCCCTCTTCTTTAATACCCTGGTAGAAAACAAAGCCAATTCAGGAGCCATCAGCAATGGCTCTATCTGAGTAAAGAGGACCCCAAGCCAGTCTGCGGTAGTCCTCTGCTGCAAGATTGCCACAATCTTCCTTTCTTTAAGTGCACCAATGGTCCAGTCTAAAAAGCTCCAGTACCTCAAATGCTTAAAATATTCTTAAATAAATGGTCAAGTTCCGTGTAAGAGAACATGATCTTGGCCGACGCGAAGGCTGACTGCCAGGACGAATCAGTCAGGCAAGAGAAGTCTCCTTGGGAGGAGGCAGCGACTCCCAGGGAGGGAGTTTCCCAAGTTGTGTAAGAGTGATACTTCCTACCCCTGCAAGAAAGATGCGAGGGAGTGCAGAAGACTGCCTTGCCCTGCTCTCTTTATATATATATATATATATATATATATATATATATATATATATATATATATATATATATATATATATATATATATATCTCTATATATATATATATAATATTATTATTAATGTATTTACAATTATTATCAGCTCTAGCATAAAATTTACAAGTCTAGGAGCTTGCTGAAAGTTTCTCAAAGTACTGATCGAAAATATTTATTGACCTGAAAAAGTTAGCGTAAAAGTATTAAAAGGCTAAACTATCTCTCTATCAAGGCTGCTTGAGGGAGGACAAAACCATCTTGGGAAGCCTGGAGATTCTCACAGGTGTTCCTCATCAAAAACGCAGGGGAGGCCGGAGTAGCTGGGGAGAAAAGGACAGGAAAAGCCACCAAGAGAAATATCTAAGAAGTTACAAAGGCATGGGGAGCAGGTGCCTGGTGAAGTACCTCTGTCATCTGAAAGAAATCGGCAAAGAAGACAAGTCCGTGGGGTTCTGTGCTACCTCAGGTCTCTGAAGAAGGCCATGATTCATCCATTCAGCCCTGAATGGGCTCTGAGAAAGAATCATGTCCCATGGGACCAGGAGCAGGCGCAGTGGGCAACTGAGGGGATTGGCGCCGGGTGCGGGCGTGGTGCTTGGTGGCCTGGCGCGCCATGCATGCAGGAGGTGGTGCTGACTGCTCGGACGTGGCGTTGGGTGCTTGGGAGCTGCTGGGTACACAGGAGTTGATGGGCGCTCAGGAACTGCTGGGTGCCTAGAAGACAATGATGGGCGCTTGGGCGTCAAATACTGGTGCTCTGCTACTGGGCGCTCAGGAGTAAAACGGTCTGGGTTGTCCCAGAAACTACAGGACGACTGAGAACCGGGCTTAGGCTCCTTGAGATACTTGCAGGGAGGCGAAGAGCAGTCTGCAACTGCTACACACCTCTTCAGTGGATGAGACACTTTAGAAAAGTACCCTCGGCACCTTTTATCCGGGATGGAATCTGAAGCGCTGGAAGAAAGCTCATGCACATCCTTTCCGACGCCTTTCCAGTGGCTGTCTGCTCAGGCCTCAAGGCAGACAACAGGCAGGCCTCTCCTCGCACTGAGGGCAACTACCCATGGGCAAATCTCATTGACCTCCAGCGGACTTCCAATATGCCTCCTGGTGGCAGGAGTCCAGTGACAGTGACCTTGCCTGAGGCATCGGCGGGACGAGTAGCCACCTCCTCCACTAACACTGCACTTGCACTAACACTTGAGCACACATTTTGTCCATAAGGATTTTCACAGATGCACCCAACTGCTCCATAGTATTAACTATGAGACCAAATTTTTTATCAACACAGGCTTCGAGACTGTCAATGGTATTAGGGTCGGAAGCACAGGGGCCAGGTAAGGGACTAGGTGGAATAATCAGAGGGTGGGAGTAAAGGGTAAAAGCATTTAAAGAGAAGACAGTACAGGTTATAGGATGAATAAATTTGTTTGTTAGCATTTCCAGCCTTTGAGAGAGAGAAGCGAGTGTAATTATGCGTAAGTGAGTGCTTGGTTGTTGGAAGAGGATGAGGTCGTTAGTTTGTTTCTGGCGCTGTCTGTCTGTGGAATATACTGAAGGATTTTCGGTTTTTAGAGTGAGTCTTGAGTCAGAGCTAGTGCCGGTCAGTCGTTTTAGTGTTGGACCCAATTTTTATTGTGCTTTTTGAGAGTTGTTGGTTTTCTTGTTAGTGTGCTGTTCTTGTTGTGTATATAGTGCTATACTTCTTTTATGTTCCCTTGTTTTGTTTATTATTGGTTTGGGTGCTGTGTTGTGTGGACATATGCTCCATCTTCAGCAGCAGGATCAGAATTGAGTGTTGTACTGTTTTTGTGTTTTTAAATTCGCCACATTATATTTGGCGCCCAACGATCTGGGCAGCTGGTGGTGCAGCTGCAGGTGAGATTAGTGGCTGGTAGTGTGACTGGAGGGTGGAGAGGAGCAGGTGAGGTTGAGAGAGGAGTTGCGTGTAGAGAGAGTGGGAGGCTGAGGGGTGCGAGAATGAGGAGTTGAGGAGTCAGTTGGAGAGATGGGGGGAATGCTAAAGAGTGCAAAAAGAAGAAGTAGAGGGGAGATGAAAGGGAGTCAGAAGAGAGAAGAATGGAAGAGAAGGAGGATGGATAAAAGGTGGAGGAATGATGAAAAGTGTGGAAGAAATGATGAAAGGTATGTTCAAGGGTGTTTTTGGAGAAGGAGAACATTTGGAGGCAGGTCCTCTGGAACGTATTGAAGGGCAAGAGAGAGAAGAAAGAGGAAGAAGTGAGTGGAAGCATGAGTGAAGTAGAAAGTGATGTGGAAATAGGAAGTAGAAGCAGAGAGAATGAAAGGCAGGGTGAAAGGGAATGAAAAGCAGGGGAAGGAACAGAGGAAGGTAAGGATAAGTCAGAGAAGGGAAGAAAAAAGGGAAGAGAAGGGAAAGGGAAAGGAAGCCGGTAAGAGGGTAAAGGAAGCAGGAAAGGCAGGAAAGAGGAGGGGGTGAAGGCAGTGAGTGATAGTGAGTGGATGGAGGTGTGAGTGGATAAAAGTGGATAAAGAAGGGGAAGAAGAGTGTAATGAGTAAGATGAATGTAAGTGCGGAAGTGAACTCTTTGTGTATTCGGAAGAGGGTATGAAAGGACAGAGTGAAGTAGCGAAAGTGAGAGTGAGAGGAGTGAGAAAGAAGTGAGAAAGGAAGCTATGTATGTGAGGAGGTACCCGGTGTGAAAGGTATAATGAGTATGGAAGTAGGGATGTGCATGATTTCTTTGAGGAGTATAGAAAGGTTTTGTCAGGATAAGTATGGGGAAAGTAAGAGGGTGTGGGCTGAGAATTTGGAGAATATTTGACTGGGTTTTGCTTGATATGTATAGGAGGTTATTATGAGTGTGGGAGATGTTGAGTATGACAGGTGAAAGCTAGACTAGTTGAGCAGCGGGCGTGATATGAAAGCGAGTGTTAAGTATAAGAGGAAGAATGGTTGATAGAGGCAAGAATGAAAACTGGGAAACCTTGTCATTGTATGCTTGTAGGCTGGAAATTGTTGCAGAGAAGAAGTTTGGGGATGATGGGATAGATGAATGTAGAGTTAGTACGGAAGTTGTTAGCGACAGTGCCAGATGGAGTTAGAGAATTTGAACTTGAACCGGAAGGAGAAAGAAAGATGGACGAATGAAAGGTTTGACTTGGGAGAAATTTTGGAAATTGTAGATTATGAAGCTTGACAGGGTTATAAAGAGAGCAGAAGTGTAAGTGTAAAGGCTGGGGTAGATGAGAGAGCGCCAGGTTTGGAAGCTTTAGGGATGCAGTGTTGGGGGCAATGAGAATGGCCGATAATTAATAGATAGGAGTGAGCAAGTAATGTGGAGGGTACCAGTGAGGATGAATGGTGGGGTTGTAAAGGAACAGCGGGTTGGGCCGGGTTAGGGATAGTAGTGTACAAAGGGGAAAGGTCGGTGAGTGGAAGTCAGGCAAAAGTGTTTTAGATGTGGAAACGAAGGACATACAAAAGAATGAGTGTAGGTGGGCTTTAGGAGCATGTTTCGGGTGTGGGCAATCGGGACATTTGGTAAGTGTTACGAAAGATAGGGGTTAAATGCTGGGTGCGGACAGATTGGGTCATATTGCTAATGGTTGTGAAGTGCCAGTGAATGTAATATGTGGCAACTATGGTAAGAATGGGCATTATGCAAGAATGTGTTCAGAACCGAGCAGGGTGAGCAGATAATGAATGGAAGGGCATGTATCAAGTGTATGTAGACGAAGAGAAATTTGACTGTGACAGCGGAGTCGGAAACTGAGTGTGAAGGGTTCAAATGGGTGGGTCCTCCAGGATGCAAAAGCGGTCGCGTGTGATGCATATGCGTGAGGTTGTTGCATGAGGATCAGCAATTTGTTTTTGATAAGTATGGTAGGAAACATAAGAGGAAGAGGCATTAAGTAAACTGAATGGTCGTAGGTTGTGTGATGGGGTGTAGTGCCAAGTGAAAATGGTGATAAAAAGCGTGTGGATGAATGGGATGAGTGAATAGAACGTATAGGATATGCTGAGTTTGATATAACTGAGTTGACTGAGCGTGTAGGGGTAAAGTGACGGTTGGAGGTGGCTTGAAAGTGTAAGAGTAGAAGGCGTAGCAGTGATAGGCGAGTGATTGAAAGCATGAATGAATCGTTACTAAAGTGGAAAGGTCAATGAGCAGATGGGATGGGTTAGTTGAAGAATTGGGAGGTATTTGGGAACAGTTAGAGGGTATGGATGAGATTGTGGATGAAATTGAGGTGGTAATAGTGAAAGAAGATAGCGTGAATCTGAGGAGAGAGATGGGGAGAAGATGGTTTAGATGTTGCTAGAGAATGATTCTGAAGGCAGGTTAGTAACCATGGCTTGCGATCTAGAGGACCTGTAGTGAGTGGCCGTGAGTGTTGCGTGGGCAGTGATTTGAAAAGAGGTGTGAAAGGTGTTGGTTGGGAAATGCTAAAGGGAGAATTCATGAGGATGAATAAATTTGTTTGTATTTGCATTTCCCAGCAGTTTTCGAAGAGAGAGAGCAAGTGTAATTGTCGTGAGTGAGTGCTTAGGTTGTTGGAAAGAGGATGAGGTCTGGTGGTTTGTTCACGGGCGCGCTGTCTGTCTGTGGAATAATATGAAGAGTTTTCGGTTTGAGTGAGTCTTGAGTCAGAACTAGTACCAAGTCCAGTCGTTTAGTCTTGGACAGTTTTTGTGTGCTTTTGAAGTTGTTGGTTTTTCTTGTTAGTGTGCTGTTCTTGTTGTGTATATAGTGCTATCTTCTTTTTATGTTCTCTTGTTTTGTTTGTAGTTTTGGGTGCTGTGTTGGCGACCGTGGACAGCTTACTCCATCTTCCAGCAACCGAGGATCAGGGTGAGTGTTGTGTACTGTTTTTTTGTGTTTTTTTAAATTCCGCCACAAGGTAAATCAGCTACACCCGATTTAGTACGCTCCAAGTTCCTACCTTCGACTCTAGCAGCTACCTTTCTTTTTCTGTCTCTTTCAAGCTTCTCTAAGTGAGCTTTTAAGTCTTCAAAACTCCTGATCCCAGTCCTGCATTCTTATATTTCTATTGTGTGTGTGTACCAATAATGTGTATATGTACTTTAAATCCAGGTAACTAGCTGTTTCTGCCTGCTATAATTGCTACAGATTGTGTGGGGATCATAAGACGCTTTCCTCAATCTAGTTTGCAGCCTTTGCTGCAAAAACGAATATTAGGAGCACTAGTGTCAGACATCATCGGGAAAAAGTCGTAAATCCTGAAATAAATCTAAATAAACTACATATCTGGAACAGAGTGAAGGTTACCAAAATAATGAATACAGTGTAAGGGCAACAAATTGCGCCTCTCCTTTCTTGTGTTTCTCTTTTCAGATGTACATTAATCATGTCATGTATATTACATCGCTATTCCAGATTCTTTATGTACCTCATCTTATGTCATTGTACGGCCTTCCCGCCGATATGTATATCTACCTTTTATATGCCATGTAACGAATATTGTGCATATTTTTATGCTCGTCAGAAAACACAAATTCTGTATGGACGCAGCAGGGGGCCTCGGGTCGGCCGCTACCTTTCCATCCACTTTCTGTTTTATAAACACCTATCGAGAATAATAAAGAACCAGTCTTTCTTTTGACATTTCTCTTGAACCTCACGCTGGTGACCCTGGGTCAGGGACAGGTAGTGCAGTTTTTGGCCCAGCCATTAACGGACTAACTATGGCCACACCCTACCATCAGAAAGCCTTTAGCAGACTAACTACGGTGTAAAGTTTAGGCCTCTGATAGTACCCTCCCTGGCGGAAACCGTGCCATTAACGGACTAAATATGGCGTGCCAAAGGATGCGGCACTTCATTCAGCCTCAGGTCAAATCAGCTCCATTAACGGACTCAAAACAGCGCATTTTCTGCATTTGCTGCGTGAGAAGTCAAGATATCAGAAGTAGAACCTCAATGCGAACCTGCGAGCATTGTCTGCACGCCGCTCTCACCAACAAAGCCAGACACAGTCAAACTTCCCCTGTTCTCGCGCCAAAACACGGCATCATGGTTGCTGCGTGCAGACGCACATTTTCGCATGGCACATATCTCAGACAATGCTACAAAATCAGACATAGTTATGACGGCGCTCCCAGAAAAAGTATTCAATAGAATCTCCCCACTGGCTGGATGCGCAACCAAAGTCACATACACAGACTTAAAAAACAAACTGCTGAATTCCTACTCCGTGCCTGTGTCCGAGAGAGTGCAGCACACATTCAACCTGTTATCCCAGCCTGAGAGATGCATCACCCAGGAAGCCTGGGATCAGCTGCGAAAGGGTTGAAAGTAACACTCCCAGGTCATGCGAGAATAGGAGAGAAGAATAAATTGACCACAACCAAACAATCTTCCCCTTCAACGCCTTACCTCCGCTTGAAAAGTTCGGCGCCAGATAAGGGATGCAGAGAACCTGGACATGGATGCCTTAGTTGACGACGCCCAGAAACTATATGAGGCCACCAAGGCCTCGACACACGCCGCTGGCCTGGGAGCCTGCAACCTGTCGGAGGAAGACGGCGATGACGACGGAGACATCAACGCTGTTTATAAGAAGAGACTGCCATTCAGAGAGCACAAGACATGGCCAAACCCAGCGTGGTGTTTCTACCATAGAAAGTTCAGGACCAACGCCAGAACCTGCAGGCCTCCGTGTTCTTTCAAAGAACGACAAGGTAGCCACAGGTAACAGCACAATAACCCGCCAAGCCCAACTCCCCCACCCAGAAGGGTTTTCATCACGAACAGATCTCCAGGCGCCCGCCTGCTGTGGTTGATACGGGGGCAATGCAGTCAGTTTTCCGCCATCCAGGAGGTTTAGAAAAAATACCTGACTCACTGCCCTCCCTCACAGCAGCAAACAGAACTCCACCATCCGCTTATGGCACAATGACCGGGCTTGCTCTGCCAATCACCAAGTTGCAGATACCACTGGCCTCTTGTCATAGTGGATGTTAAGTCCCTCTGTGACACAGGGACGTGCCATTCCTGTCAGCTCTCCACAGCCCCCAACAGCTACACGTCCCTCCTACAGGAGTTCCTGGACGTGTTCAAACCAGAACTACACCAGTCACCTGGGGCCCGACCAAAGCTCACGGCATCTTCCACCACATCACCACGATGGGCCCTGTATGCCAAGTTTAGATGTCTGTCCCCAAATTACAAGGCATGCTTGGACCTTCTTGAAAATAGAGCATAGGCATCTGTGAAAGACATCAAGCCATGGCGTCCCCTCTCCACATGGTAAAGAAATCCGATGGTTCATGGAGGCCCTGCAGGGACTATCGGTGCCTGAATTTGGTAACAACACCAGACCACTACCCCCTCCCTAACATGCAGGACCTGACAGGCGCCCTCCATGGAGCCAAAATTTTTTCCATGATGGATCTACTGAAGTCATACTTCCAAGTCCCTGTACATCCCGATGACGTCCCAAAGATGGCCATCATCACATCCTTCGGGAGCTACTCATTTTCCTATTCCACTTTTGGTCTCAGGAATACAGGCGCCACACTCAATTGCCTGATGGATACCATCTTGAGAGATCTGCCCTTCTGCATCTGCTACGTCGACGACATCCTCATTTTTTCCAGGTCCCCAGAGGAACACCTTCGCCACATCCGCGCCGTCATGAAATGCCTGCAGGACCTCGGGTTAGTTGTCCAGGATCCAAACAAGTGCACATTTTCAGGAAAGAAAAAGTAGACTTCCTGGGCCCGAATTTCCACAACAAGTGCACCCATAGCACTCTAAAGTAAAAGCTATAGAAAATTTCCCAGACAAACCTTAAGGCCAGCCAAGAGTTTCTGGGGATGATAAACTACTGCCAGTACTTCATCCCAGATGTCACCCACATCATGTACCCCTGGCGTCAATCACGGAAGGGAAACCGAAAACACTAGCACATGAGAAGCTCGCGGCAGCAGGCATTATCCAGACGAAAGGGCCTCTCCGAATACTTACCACCTTAACTCACCACAACTCCACCGCTGCCTCAGATTGACAATGGACGCCAACAACATCGCTTGCGGTGCAGTACTCGAGCAACCCGACAGCATACCCCAGCCCATAATCTTCTTCGGCCGCAAGTTTTCGCCAGCAGAGCGCTAACCTTCAACGAAGCTGCTGGCTATCTACCAGGCTGTGAGGCACTTCAAGTACCTGCTGGGGAACTGAATTCACAATCCTAGCAGACACAAGCTCTTGGATTTCTGTATTTGCAAAACAGTGGGATACATGGTCTGCAGGGCAACAGCGACACCCTGACCACCATCTCGAGTTGGTTGCATCATCAACTAAGTTACTGGCAAAGAAAAACCCGGTGGCGATGCTCTGTCAAAATAGAGATCAATTCCTTCACCTCGGCATCAACACGAAGACCTCGTGAGAGGAACGACATCAGATCAGAGGCGAGGACTTCTGGACAGCAGTGATGGTTCTCAAATGGGAAGACGTGCCCTTAGCAAACTCAGACACAACTCTCCTCTGTGACACCAGCACAGGCTGCCCACGCCCCCTGGTGCCCACATCGAGGAGAAAACAAGTGTTTGACATCGTCCACGGTCTCTCCCATCCATTGGGGCGCACAACAGTGCGTCTCATGACTGACAAGTTCGCCTGGCACAGCATCAACAAGGACGTCCGCCAGTGGGCAAGGAGCTGCATCCCGTGCCAGATGAGCAAAACATCCCGGCACACTGAATCTGGGATGGGCGATTTTCCCCAGCCTCGTCGGAGGTTCGGCCACATCCACATCGATGTCGTCGGGCTCCTTCCGCAGTCATGTGGAGCCAGATACCTCCTGATGATCATAGACCGTTCCACCCACTCACCCGAAGCAACCCCCATGGATGAAGCATCAACAACATCATGCACAGAGACCCTCCTCTCCAGTTGGATAAGCTACTTCCAGAGTGCCAGGCAGCATCACTGGGACAGGGGACCTGCCTTCCTGTCAGAGCTCTGGGGTCTCAGCTTGGCATGCCTGATGGGCTGATGGGTACAACTCCCACGCTGGCATACAACCCTGCAGCAAATGGCATGGTTGAGAGGGCGCACTGCTCTCTTAACGCAGCTCTCATGGCATGCTGCACCAACGAGAGGTGGAAGGAACAGCTGCCCTGGGTCCTGCTGGGTCTCTGCACTGCACCAAAAGCAAATGGCGCCACTTCCCGTGCTGAGAGAGTCTGCGAGGAAACACTGGCACGTGCAGAGAATTCTTCCTGCCGTCAGCCAGGCGCTGACACCCTCCCGAGTTGAGAACTCACACAGAGGTTTGCGGCCTCTGCAAGACCTTCAACGGCGAACCGTACCCACCACAGCCCACCCTTGCCTTCCACTCCTGCGCCTACATCTTCGTCAGGGTGGACGCTCACCACCCGCCCTTAACCAGGCCCTACAGGAGGCCCCACCGAGTCATCAGGTGAGCCAGCAAAGCATTCCTCCTCAACATCCACGGGCGGGAGGACTGGATCACCATCGACAGACTGAAACCCACATTCCTGTTAGACAGTGAAGTTTATGAAGTAGGCAGGCACCCCAGAGTTTACCCTGCAATACCTGCTGCTGCAGGGCGCACCGCTTCCCACCAGCGGGGCTGGGCGCTTAGAAAACGCATCAGCCGTCCCCAGGTGTCAGCTCCACCACGCCCACAGTTCTCTCTGGCGGGAGCCTCCATTCTCAGCACCTCCATGATTAACGTCAGTTCATCAATAATTGCTCCTCTAATTATTGTCTGGGGTGGTTGGGAGTATTTTATAAGGAGCGACAATTGCGCCTTTCAACCTTGTGTTCACTTTTCAGATGTGCATTAATCCGTCATATCACACATCTTTATTACAGATTCTTTATGTACCTCATCTTGTCCATCATTGTATAACATTTCTGCAAATATCTGTATATCTACCTTTTATTTTGCCATATAACAAATGTTGTGGTATTTTTATGCTTGCCAGAAAACACAAATTGTGTATGGACGCAGCTGAGGACCTTGGGTCGCCCACTACCTTTCTGTCTACTTTTTGTCTTATAAACACCTGTCGAGAATAATAAAGAATCAGTCTTTCACTCCTGACTTTTCTTGAAGCCTCACAGTCTCATTTGTCCTTGCATGGGGGCTGTCACTATTGTAGATTGTGGGTTGATCGTGCAGTCTATCAGCACAAAAAAAATCAGTGACTTCTGTCGAGGAAATTCCCGACACGTGGCATAGAAGAAATGAAACCTAGCAAGAAATAAATCTCAAAAAGCAAGATCAAGTTAACAAGGCAATACTGAAAGCATCGAGGTAGATGGCAAATTGGCATTAAGATCTGGCAGGGCTTCTGCCACTCCAAGGGTAGAGTAATAAGTTATTCGAAGGAACAGTGTGAGGACCACATGGTGGTCCTAGGAACTGCGATGCGTGTGAGTCAGCCAACGGACAAAGCATCCTGCTCTCTCTCCCTCCTGTGCATCAGTGGCGATCGGCACCGAAGGGACCGCAACTTCTTCCATACTTATTCCTGTGTTTCTCTTAACCATTGTTGTCTCGATTCATTTACGATCGCCACTACTTGCATTGCCATGCAAGCATTCCAGTCATGTACTCATAATGTTCCACCGAATCTTCTGTATCAAACTGTATGTACGTTTCTGTTTGTGAAGTGTAAGCGTCTCATCCATTTCACATATATTCGCTACTGCATTGTATTCATTAATCTGTCTCAAATCTGTACAATTGGCCATATGCTAAATTTCTGGCCTTTCCATTGGTATATGTTTTATCATTGTACGTTTATTATGTCTCTCACAATCGCCATCTGTTTGTCTGTCGACAACTGGATGTCCGAAACATTACCTCTGTTTTTGCCCCACTGTTTGTGTGTAGAAACTGCTTTGTGGCGCACCCAGCCCATAACAACTTCGAAGATTCTGTACATTCATTCAAGTAAGGAACCACCGTCGGCCAAACAACGCACCCAGCCAGTATGTCTCCTATACCACCCTTACCCAGAATTATGTTTCGGACATCTGTGGCAATGAGCAGACAAACAGATGGTGATTGTGAAGACATAATAAGTAATACAATGATAAAACATATATCAATGGAAAGGCTAGGAAATTCCACATATGGACATTTGCATGAGATTTGAGACAGATTAATGAATACAATGCAGTAGCGTAAAACATGTGAAATGGTGAGACAGTTTGGCGTCTTCACAAACGAAACATACATGAGCCTACAGTTTGATACAGAAAGATTCAGTGGGAATAAATATGAGTACATGATCGGAATACTTGCATGGCAATGCAAGTAGTGGTGATCGTAAATGATTAAGACAACAATGGTTAAGAAATATACAGGAATGATGTATAAGGAAGAAGTTACGTTCACTGAGTGTCTTGTGGCCTTGGGAGGGAGAGAAGGCGGGATGCTTTGTCATTAGCTGACTCATGCGCTGCGTGTGCCCTAGGACCACCATGTGGTCCTTACAGCAGAAATAGGCTCATATGAAATAATCTTAGTATGTGAAGAATTTAGACTTAGCTAAATTAAATCTATTAAGAGATAGCAATTAAAATATGAAATTGGGACCAGAAGCATGGAAAAGAAGCATGAAAAATCAGCACTAAAACATAGAAATTTAAGGAAAACTTGGTATGCTAACATTGAAAAGAATTAGGCCATTTATATGATTTGCTGCTGTGTATACTAGATCAAAATGACAGAAAAGATTAAAGGAAGATACTAAACGTTTATGCAGAAGATCACGAAAAGTATTAGCCAGCATCTTACTGTTCACAGATCTGTCTAGAACATACTCTGAAAACAGGAAAGAATTATAGTACAACAGATGAAATATGCTCCAACAAAAGCACAACTCACACAAAGTGAAGGGAGCACAGTGTGAGCAAACCACTACTACTAAGAATTGTGCTATAGCCGAACCTCTTCCTGCTACTCAAGGGATATGGAGAATAAACTTTTCTATCTGAAACATATACTTGACCATAGACCAATATGAACATAAGAAAACCCCTTGGATTCTGAAAATAAGTGTGTCTCTGAGAGAGTTAAACTTGAGTAACATTGAATTAATTAGGGGAAGCAGTTGAGGTAAATGATAAAATATTAGGCAAAAAGCATGAGCTGAAAAGAATGAAAGAAACCAAACTTAAATCTGAAAATTTCGGGAAAACAGAAGAAACCTGGTATGGTAAAACTGAGAAAACAGTGCTGATCAGCAGAACTAGATTAGGCATAGGCCTACTAGAATTAAACAACAGAAATAGGTTAAGAGGAAGATACAAAATCTTTGCTGAAGAAATACCACAGAAAGCTTAGAATGTCTTCTTGCTACTGCCCCGTGTGGAATTTCTCGAGCTCCTGTAAGGCCCCCAGGCTCCTTAGGTTAACAGGTTTACCCAATAATGCAGATATTGTACATTATACATGTATGAATTGTTCACATGAGAACCCAATTTAAGTTGATATGGATATGGATATCTTAATTGCCTAGTATTAAGGATAACTGGTTAAACAGTCTTCGTAGTGTAGTTATGAGGGCAGTAATTAAAATGCTTAATTGAAGACACTTATGAAAGAGCTACTGCAATTTTGCATTTATTGCCACAAATCAGCATTAAATGACAATGCAATTACTCACAAAAACAAAAAGGATACGTAAATTCGAATCAGCATGTGCCTGTAAAGTCCCTGCTCAACGGGTTTTCTTTAGTGAACCTTCCGTTTTCTACGGTGCCTTTTCTCCTGACCTTAGGTCGGGGTACCTAACCATGTTTTGTTGTATGTGTGCATTGTGCCCACTCATTTGTGCCTTTTTGTATTGGCCATGTGTCAGAGTGTTGTTGAGTCTAATCTGTTAATTTTATTTGTCACGCTGTCTGTATTACCTGTCCTGTTTCACATTGAAAATTGACCTCAGGTCACCTGTATGTATCCTAGTATGTCTTTGTACTGACATCCGCACGCCACTTTATAAGCGACCTGCTCCCTTAATAAACTAGCAGTCAATGTCTACCTGCACCCTCTCACAGTGGTGACCCCGGAGTGGTTCCTGGAGCCATTAACGGACCCAAACGGTGACTTAGTCTTGGCCCGATGAACTACCTCACACACCCCTAACGGACTAACTACAAGCGCTTTGATGTTGGGCGTACTGACCCTGTCAGCAGATCACCAGCGTCATTAGCGGACCCTGCGGCACGCTCCAAGGCGTATATTAAACGTAGTGCCAACTCACACTCGAATGAGTGCAGAAGTGAGGCATGGATGCAGACATTCCCTCCCACGCCTGAAATAACCACGAACTTCGCGGAGTCTGATATCTCCCTCATGCAAAACCCACTCGCGCCCTCCCCCACGCCAAGGCTTGCGCGCTCCTCCACGACGGTACCCGCTCCTCATGCACTGTCCTTCCTGACGGACCAACTGAGGTCTGCCCTCGCCATACAGCTGCCGCCGTTCACACACCACAACCTGTCTTCATGGCTCTACAGGGTCGAGGGGCAGTTCAGGTTGGCAGGCCTGACTGAAGAAGTGCTGCAGGCAGACATCGTAATTAACACCCTCCCGGTTTACAGGAAGATAAGCCCCCATGGGTGTCTGCGCCAGGTCCTGCCACCTACCAGAAGCTGAAGGCCTCTCTCATCTAGACCTGCTCCCTGCCAATCTCCGAGAGAGCCGCCTGCACCCTCGACCTCACCAACAACCCCCGGCATGACCAGAAAAAAGTATACCTTAGTTTTACCAGACCACTGAGCTGATTAACAGCTCTCCTAGGGCTGGCCTGAAGGATTAGACTTATTTTACGTGGCTAAGAACCAATTGGTTGCCTTGGCAGGACCCTCTAACTTGTTGTGAATCTGAACACATTATACGCGAGAAATGAATTTCTATCACCAGAAATAAATTCCTCTAACTCTTCATCCAGCCAGCCGGGAATTGAACTCCGGCCCATCGGTGACAGTCTGAGCTCAGCAGCTCGGCCAACAAAGTATATAGAACCTCCTGGAACATGGAGACATCATCAGGACCTTCTCATCCTACCCAGGGCAGACGGCAGCGGCAGGCACACGGAGATAAGCCTGTCGAGGGAGATCTTCCTCCGGCAGCTCCTTCTGGAGGTTCAGACCCAGATCTTGGAGCCTTACACCCTGCCCCTCAAGGACCTGATTAAAACGGCACAGCAGCTGACTGACTCCATAAGGGCAGCGAAGCGAGCATCCACGCCTAAACCGTAACTCCCACTCCAGCCGGAGGAGGCAGAACAGGAGATAAACACTGTCGTCAGGGCGGCCAACCCATCACCAAGCAATTGCGGGGCCTTGCCACGGCCCGGCACAACAAGGGCGTCCGGGCTGTGACCCCTGCCCTTTGCCATCCAAAAAGCGGGGTAACAGCACAGGCACGCTGCCAGCAGCAAGAAACGCCAGGAGCCCGCGCGGTAGGTTTCTACGTCCACGACACCGTCTCCAGTAGGATGATGCTGATCGACACTGGGGCCGTGCGCTCAGTGTTCCCGCCGTCCAGAGAGGACCGCAAGCGCCCGTCGGACCCGGCTGCCTCCCTGATGGCCGCCAATGGGTCCCCCATCCTCTCCTACAGCACCAAGCTCCTGTCGGTCTCCATCCTAGGCAGAGGTACAAGTGAGCTTCATGCGTGTCGCGGTGTGAGGACCTGGTGCGGACTGCCTGGCCGCTGGACTGGCAGTTGGCGTCGGCGCAAGCACCTGCTGGACGCCGAGTCCTGCCGGTCCCGCTTCCCTGGCGATGGGCCAGCCCACAGTCTGTTCGTCCTCCACACCGAGTACCTCACTTCTGAAAATTCCCAGAGGTATTCAAGGCCGAACTGCGTCAGGTGTCCGGGGCCCCTGCCAAACATAGAGTTTACCACCACATCAAAACAAAGGGGCCCCCGATGCACACTCCGGAGGCTTCCCCCTCGGCGCCTTCAGGAGGCCAAGGACACTTTCGCCAAGATGGAGCGTATGGGCATATGTAGAAAGGCCTCCAGCCTGTGGGCCTCCCCCCTCCACATGGTGCAGAAACCAGACGGCCTTGGAGACCTTGCGACTACTACAGGCGGCTCAACCTCACCACAGAACCAGATCACTACCCTCTCCCAAGCATGCAAGACCTCATGGCCTCTTTCCACAGTGCCAAAATATTTTCTAAATTGGATCATTTAAAATCCTACTTCCAGGTACCAGTAGCTCCAGCGGATATCTGGCTCGCCATCATCATGCCCTTCGGATCCTCGTCTTCCCTTCTCCACCTTCAGTCTGAGGAGCCTTGAGGCGACTTTCCAAGACGATGGACAGCATCCTGGGGACCTGAACTACTGCGTCTGTTACGTGACGACATTTTAATTTTCCAGATCACACAAAACACCTGCAACATCCAGAAGGTCCTGCAACACCTGCAGAGAATGGCCTTGTTGTCCGGGTTTCGATAAATACGCAACTTCAGCGTCGAAAAATTGACACCGCAGACACGGTGTCTGGAGCATCCGCCCTCGCATCGAAGGTTGAAGCGTTACTGGTTTCTCCTCTACCTCCCGTCGAGCCATACAAGAATTCCTCGGGATGGTCAACTGAGCACAGGAGGTTCATCGTAATCCCGCACACCATGGTCCCCTGACGGAGATCCTGAAGGGCCATCCAGTTCTTAGTGCCGGGCCCCCGACAGCAGAGCCTTCTCCCGCTCTGAAGACCACCCGCCAGAGCAACCGCCTTGGTCACAGAACACAACCCCCCCCTCCAGCTGACGATGGGCGCCCGCAACGCGTCGCCTGTGGGGCACGATCCTGGGCAGGTCGTCGCTGGGCCCCCAGTCCATCTTACCTTACTCCAGCAGGAAGCTCAGCCCCACCAGAGTCCCGCTACAGCACCCTCCAACAGGGAACTCTGCACAGGTGTGCTGGGTGGTGCGCCTTCAAGTTCCTCCTGGAGAATGCGCGCCTCACACTTTGGACGGACCGCAGCCGCTGGTCCATGCCTTCACAAAGCAGGGGATGCATAGTCCTCCAGGCAGCAGCGGCATCTTGCGGCCATCGTAGAGTTCACCTGCACCACCAAATACCTCCCCGGCAGGAAGAACCCTGCAGCAGATGCCCTCTCAAGGATCGAACTCAATGCAGTGCAGCTCGGGATCGACTACGAGGACCTCGCCCGGGAGCAGGCCACTGAAGGTTTCAGCTTACCCGCGCCATCCGTCGCTCAAGTGGAAGGATGTGCCCATCGCCCCTGGGGGGCCAACACTGCTGAGCAATGTAAGCACTGGCCACCCCCGCCCACTGGTACCCGCCTCCCGCCGCCGTCTGGTTTTCGACATCATCCATGGGCTGTCCCACCCCTCTGGCAGGACGACGGCCAGGCTGCTGGCAGAAGTTCGTCTAGCATACAGAAGCAGCGACGACCTGGGCGGGCAGTGCATCATGCCAGACCTGCAAAGTGGGGCGCCACACCGAGTCGAACAACTTCCAGCCAGGAAGGCATTTCGGACACATCCATGTCGACGTGGTAGGCCCCCTTCCCCCATCAGGCAGAGCCAGGTATCTTCTGACAGTCATCGACCACTCCACCAGGTGGCCCGAAGCAACGCCCATGGAAGAAGCCACTGCCAGTGCGTGCACCAAGGCCCTCCTCTCCAGGTGGATCAGCCGGTTTGGTGTCCTGGACCATATAACAATGGATGAAATTTGCTTCCTGTCTGAGCTGTGGACCGCCCACAACGCCTGCCGGGGCCTCACCACAGCACCACCACCTATAACCCCCTTGGCCAACGGGGTGGTGGAAAGGTTTCCACAGGTCCCTGAAGACGTCCCTCATGGCCCGCTGCACTGCCGAGAATTGGGAGTACCAACTGCCCTGGGTCCTCCTCGGGCTGAGGACCACCCCCAGAGCCAACGGCAATCTGTCCGCAGCAGAAAAAGCCTATGGGGAGTCTCTCGTAGTCCCGGGCGAACTCATCACGTGGGATCGCCACAACCTGACAGTCCAGAGGCTCCATGACACGGTCAGAAAGTTCGCCCCCTGCCAGTGGATGTATACCGACAGGACGACTCCCTTCACGCCTCCCAGTCTGTCCTCCACCACCCACGTCTTCATCAGGAACGACGCCGTCCGCCCACCCTTAACCAGGCCCTACAGGGGCCCTTCCTCGTGCTGGAGAGAAACAGTAAAGCATTCCGGCTGGCCATCCACGGGAAGAATGACTGGGTGTCGATAGACCGCCTCAAGCTCGCACTGTTGGAGGAGGATGTCTGCAACACCCCTCAACGCCCTCCGCAGGAGACATCACCCCCGCAGCCCACCCAGCCCACAAGAAAGTTGCGTTGCCGCCCCCATAACGCCCTGGACCCAGGCAGCACTGCAGCCAACCGCTCCCACATGCAACGTGCCCCCCAGCTGACATCACAGAGCCACGGCCCTCTCCAGTGCCCCAGCAGATACTTGCTTTAATCAGACGTACCCTATGTCTTGGGTGGGGGGGGGGAGTATTGTAAAGTCCATGCTCAACGGGTTTTCTTTAGTGAACCTCCCATTTTCTACGGTGCCTTTTCTCTTGACCTTAGGTCGGGGTACCTAGCCATGTTTTATTTATGTAAATGTGCATTTATTACTTACTCATTTGTGCCTTTTTGTATTGTACATGTGTCAGAGCATTGTTGTGTCTAATCTGTTAATTTTATTTGTCACGTTATCTGTATTTACCTGTCCTGTTTCACATTGAGAACAATTGACCTCGGGTCACCTGTACAGTATGTCCTAGTATGTCTTTGTACTGATGTCTGCACGCCGCTCTATAAGCGACCTGTTCCCTTAATAAACTAGCAGTCAGTGTCTACCTGCTCTCTCTTTTGCACCCTCTCTCTGTGCCTGCCATTAATGTAAAGTCTTAATAAGAAGTATGGTAGCATTTACATCAAGTGGTTTAATGAAATATCAGTAGTAATAACACAACCTCTCTGATGATCCCAGGAAAAAGAAGCAGAAGTGGCTAGTCCACCAGCTTTTATTCCTGCAGGGTATGATAGTTGTGACATGGAAATAGCTGTAGGGGCATCAGACTGCCTCTCCATTCCTTGTGTTTCGCTCTACATTTGTGCATTAATCATGTTGTATTTGTCACTTGTTATTATTTCAGATTCTTTATGTATCTCATTATATGTATCATTCTACGGCCTATTCGTCGATATATATATCTGCCTTGTACATGTTCTGTAATGCTCTGTATATTTCATTTTACGTCTTTCAACAAACAATTCTGTATGGATGCAGCGGGGCACTCAGGTCATGCATACCTTTCAAATCGCTTTTCGCCTTATAAGAAGCTGTCGTGAACAATAAAGTCAGGTCTTATGTAATAGTAAGACCCCCCTGTTTAGTGCTAATTCCTACACTGTTTTCGGCAGTTTCACGGATTATCACTCACCCTTAGCAACTGTTTTTGTTGGATTGTCGTCGACGTTTGGAAGTGTTTATCTTGTGGACGTCTATTGGATACCATGACTTGACATAAGAAGAAACGACCGCCGCCTTCTGGTTACTTTACGGACGAAGCTCGCCCTCCTGCTTCGAAGAGGAGACCCGGAATCGACCAGGCAACACCTCAACAATCTACCCACCATCTTTCCCATAGTCTCCTCCTCTTCTATAAACCCAGCCTTCACCTCCCTTGACTTCTGAGGTCCTTGGACCCTCGTCCTCCTTCCTACCCCAATCCCCATCGCTATTTACCCCCTCCCCCTCCAGTCTCCGACACGAATGAGTACCCTCCATTTCCGAAATTTCGAGTGCTTCCAGCTGAAGGAAGGACCTCTTACGCTGCAGTAGTGGCTCTTCAACAAAACAACCCTGGCATCAACATCTCAGCACGGCCAAACCACAGAGGAGAATTCACCATTACTCCAACAGACCGAGCTACGGTTGACCTCCTGAAGGCCAACCACAGGATTTCAGTTACTGAACCCAAACAAGCTGAACAAGGCCATCATTGTAATTATAGCAGAGCTCCCTCTGGATCTTCTGGAGCTCCCCCATATTGTGAATGTTGAGAGGTGCTTAACCAGAGATAAAGCACCTTCACGGAAGATCCTTACCACCTTCAAAGGACCAGTCCCGAGCTAAGTATGGCTTAGGATATGGGGATACTTCCCCACAGAGGAATTCATTCCAGAGCCTCTCAGGTGCTACAAATGCCAGCGCTACGGCCATCACCAGGACCGTTGCAGGCCCTGCAATTGTGCCATCTGCAACAAGAGGCATGAAGCAAGTTATGTCTGAAAAAGAAGTTAAAAAAAGGGACCTACAACACCTAAGTGCCCCAACTGTTCTGAAAAACATCATGCATGGTTCAAACGTTGCAGTGCCTGACTATCCCGCATTGCACAGTTGAAAGCAAGAGCCAATCTATCAAGGTTCAACTCCTACGCCAGCACTGGTACCCAGATAACAGCTTTAGAGCAAAGAGCTATAACTACCAAACAGAGTGGTGAGCTTGGCGCCTGTGTGTCACGAAGAAAGGACTCGAACTGAGTGTAATACCCTAACCCCTCCTCCTCAACCACTTCAAACCTTGAACCCGTTTTGTGTCACGAAGACTCAAACTGAAACAACCAGCACCCCACTCCTCAATCAACTCAAGCCTCCGTTTATATCAAACCCCTCCACACCCCGTCGGCATCAGATCGCTTGGCAATCCAAAAGAACAAACACCAAAGTTGCTTTTAACTACAACAATCCTTTTTGACATCCTAACCAAAACCGCTTACAATGCGAGGCATAAATGGGGATACAACCCAAAAAACGATTGGAAACATTTAAATGGTCAGTGGTTCTCAATCTTTTTTTAGTGATGGCACCCCAACTAATGTAAGCATTACCGTGGCACCCCTTCTTCACCATCCCACCATATCGCATGAATTAACTTCTTATTTAATGAATAAAATTATTATCTTTACTCAAACCAAAATCGGAACACCGTACATGCAGAAATATACTGTACAAACAGAGCATATCAGGAAGGAGTTAGATAAACATAGTTAGATACTTCCTGATAATAATTATGAAGACTTCTGCAAACTTTTTTTCTACAAATGTTCATTGAGATGATCTAGCCAAACAAAATTCATGACAATCTTGCGGCACCCCTAGGCACTGTCTGTGGCACCCCATGGTGCCACGGCACCCAGTTTGAGAATCACTGGTTTAGAAATCACAATCAATATAGCATTTCCATTCCCGACGATTTCCTCAGACAGCAACTCTCTTACGATCTCTCTGATAGTAGCCAATCCAATTATGGGACCCATTGGATTTTTAGCTTTTGGCAACCTCGATTGACCTCCCACGTTGCAAAGCACCCACTCAGTAGAGGTGATTCTGGCTCTACCGCCACACCGGGCTACAGTCGAGAGGAGCTACGACCAGAGGTAGTACCAAATCTGCTGTTGCTCCCTCGCCAGGTAAGGTTTCAACAAGCATTCCAAGATGCTAGCTAATTTGCTATCCCAAATTATCCCCATATCAAGTAGTTTTTTGGTAGTGTATGTCCATTCATCCCACCTCCACTCAATGTGGGATTCAGCTATGGTTTGGTAAGTTACATATATAAAATGACATTTTATAATAAAATAAAGTTTATATATACTTGCAAATAATTGCATGATCGAGCCCGCCTCCTCCCCTCTCATGGACATAGAGCATAAACCATCTGAGCTCCTTAGCTAAGTTGTACCTATTCTTCCCAGTGGGCGGGGCAACATACCTACACTCAAAACAAGAGTGCTACCGCGAATTTCGAATTTTGGAGCTGCCAATGTAAGTAGAAACTATAGCTATGTAATTATTTGTAAGTATATATAAAACTTTATTTTATTATAAAAATGTAATTTTCTGTCTTTTTTGTTTAATGGTGTGGGTTTTTTCCACTTTCATTAAATTTTCTCTTTTGACAAATGGGAAAGATAACATTAAGCTTGGATTGGGCTTCATTTTTGAAGCTAACTGTAGAGATCTTTGGTGTGTGTGTGTACCATCTGATAATGTTTTGCATCTGAGAAGTATTAATAAAACTTGTCATATGGATATCTTGAGGGCAGAACTAACTCATTGGTTAGTCCGTGGATTCCATGGTTGGGTTGATGTTTGAGTTAGAATGCTCAGCACTCAACCAAGTATGCAACAAGTATATTTGGATATTCTCCCATTTGGCTCTAATATTAAAGCTTTAGAACTACATCATTACAAAAAAAAAGATTAGGATAAGATAATCCATGAGTCTTTATACCTAATTCTTATAATAAATACCTGTACCTAAACGTAAATAACAGTGATGTAGATATTGCTTTCAAAGTTAACAGATATAAACAAGTGTGTTGTCAAACAACCAAAAATTGCTCCCCAGAATGAAATAAATTGCTGGTGGAAGTGGGATCACTAGAGGAAAGCTCAAAATTACTGGCTTTATCATCTCTGGGTAGTGTTTCAGTTGGGTGTACACTACATTCCAGCTTGAACTGTACCAAGGGTGTGATTCAGCTGATAAACTATTCAAAGGAGAAACTGCGGAAAGAATTTGAAGATCAAGGGGGTAATAAAGGTTGAAAGAATGAAAGTGAGTGATGCAGTAGTACATCTCCTGACAATGAACCCTTTGAAGGTCCCAGAGTATACCTGTGTAGTAGAGCACTCATTAAAAATAAAACAATATATCCCAAGACCTAGGGTTCTTCCACAGCCAAGATTTTTGGGCATACACTTTATCATGTGTATAACTGATTCACGAAGATATGGAATGTGATGATTGTAGAAATAAAGGCAAATACCACAAACGAAGAGTGAAACAATGGAGTGGTTGCTAGGCCTGTCGACACGGTCCTTTACTGCAGACTGGGTGAAAATGATAAAAGTAAAGTGGGTGTGAATTCTAACCCACCAAACAAAACAACAAACAACACTCACCCTGATCTTCGGTTGCTGGAGATGGATAAAAGGTCGCCCAGAACAACCACAACATGCAAACAACCACAAACACAACAAGGAAATACAAAAAAAAAAAAGAAACAGAACACACACAAATAAACAGCACACAACAAAGAAAACCAACAACTCCAGAAAAGCATACGACAAAAACTGTCCCACACAAGAACCACTGACCGGCACTGGCTCTGACTAAAGACTCCCAGAAAAACTGAAAAAATCCTTCACATATTCCACAGACAGACAGACAGCGCCGCAAACAAGGCTAACGACACTCATCCCTCTTCCAACAACCGAAGCACTCACCGACGACACACTCTCCTCTCTCTCTCTCTCTCTCTCTCTCTCTCTCTCTCTCTCTCTCTCTCTCTCTCTCTCACACAAAACGTTGGGAAATGCTAAATAAAACAAATTTATTCATCCTCTATATTTCTCCCCCTTTTAGCATTTCCCAACCAACACCTTTCACACCTCTTTCAAATCGCCTTCCACGCAACACCCACGGATGCTCACTAGCAGGTCCTCAGATCGCGTTCGCACACGCAATCATTCTCTCAGAATCCCTCTCTCTCCCAGCAACACTCAAACTCATCATCTCCTCCATTCTCTCTCAGATTCACGCTATCTTCTTCACTATTACCACTCTCAATTTCATCCACAATCTCATCTATACCCTCTAACTCGTTCCCAAATACCTCCCCCAATTCTTCAACTAACCCATCCCATTCGGCTCATTGACCTTTCCAATTCTTGCAACGATTCATTCATGCTTTCAATCACTCGTCTATCACTGCCTCGGCTCTCTTACTCTTACACTTTCGCTCACCTCAACCGCTCCACCAACCCCTACACGTTCAGTCAACTCAGTTATATCAAACCCGCATATGCTATAACGTTCTATCCATACCATCCCATTCATCCGTATTACACGCTTTATCACTCATTTCCACTTTGGCACTCACACCCCTATCACACAACTTACGACCATTCAGTTTACTTACGTTCTTCCCTTTCTTACGTTTTACCATACTCTACCAAAACAAATTGCTGATCCTCCATACACAAGCTCTCATGCATACTTGGTTCACCCACATTCGATTTCAACCATTTATACACCCCATTCTCTCACATATTCCGGTACATCCTTCCATCTCGCAACTGGTTGTGATGCGCTCTGCATTTCTCTCTCACACTACCATCTACACATACTTCCCCTACAACATAACTAAGCCCACTGGGACCAACTTCAACACCTCATACGGACCCTCAAATTTTTCACGACTTTATTTACATTCAACGCCCTTTCTCGATTACTTCTTTCAACACTTTCTCGCCCACCTTGTAACTTTCAAACCTTTCATGCGCCTTCTTCCATACCTCCTATCATTCTCAGATAGACCCAATCTCGGTCTCACTATCTTTTCAAAATTTAACACATATTTACACGGAGACATACCAATACCCTTATGCACAGTGGCGTTGTATACCCGCCTTTCCCAACGTTTACATCCCAATCATTATCATTCACTCATCACGTAATATCTCTGTCAGCGTTCTCACGTTCGTTCCGCCAATCCATTCGCACTGGGCATATACGGCGTAGAGTACACATGTTCTATGCCCCAATCACGCAACATTTGCTCAAACTCCCATCCAACAAATTCAGGCCCATTGTCACTCCAACATTCGCGTCGGCTTGCACACCACATTGGCAACATCACTTGACCCACCATTCTCGCCACAGTCTCACTCTTTTTGTTCGAATCGCCACCGTGATATGCAAACTTACTCAAATGATCTACCATTACAACCATTCCCACATGTCCTCTAGCAGTCACAGGCAACGACACACAATCAATCACAACCATCTCAAATAACTCTTTCATCTGCAATCGCAACACAGGTGGATTCGCATGCACACTTTGATACTTACCCTTCTGACAGTCCGCTGCAAGACACGTAATCGCTACATCCGCACAAATTTTACTCAATCCAGGCACATACAATCTCTCTCTCATACATTCCCATAATTTATTTTTCCCCAGATGCCCAAACCTATTATGCACCAATAAACACATACCCACGGCTGCGTCTTCGAAAATACTGGCACACACTTCCCATCCCATATTCCTTCCTGATGCAAAAATAAACTATACCTTTACATACAACAAATCTCTTAGCACTTCGCTTATACACTTTAACTCAGACACCCAACTTCCTACTCTTACACCCCTAACACACACTCTCTTAACATATTTATTTTCATGCACTGATTTTGCATCTGCTTAATTTCCTCTTCACTCAACAAATCATTTCACTCCTTGCAATATCTACCATACCTACAAAACTAGTTTTAGACACATCCCCTCCTTTAACCTTCGTTATTTCCCTGCCGCCCTTTCTAAAATTCCCCTCCCGACATCCACACTTATATCATGCATTCTCATAAAATCAATTCCTAATAAAAAACATGTTGGCATATCATTTCTCATCCATGACTACAAAATTATGTATTATTTCAAATTCCCCTAACTGAATTTTTAGTTGTACCTCCTCCCCATACTAACACACTCCCTTGTCCCCAAACCATGTATCCTTACACTCGTTGATTTTCTTTTTATATCCCAATCGCACCTTTCCAATTCACTAACTACTGTACTACTCACTAACGACACTTGTTATCGTGTCTACCAAACTACAATATTTATTCTGATCCACCACTACATTTGTTACTAATTTACCTTTCGCTTCATGCATACACGCTCTCACGGCTACATTCACCTGCTTAGCTTCCTCACAACCATCCTCATCGCATTCATCTTCAACGATATCCTCAACCCTACCCTTATTCCCTCATTTTCCCCCACAATCACCTTTCTTAATCAGCCAGCTACAAGTATCCTTTCCACAGTGAACATTTAAAATCACATTCATACCATTTTCATCCACCCTTCCTTTATACTCCACGGCCTATTCCATCCAAAGAACAATCGTACTGTAATTTTAAACATTTCAGCCACTACCAACAAGACTTTCACTAACTTTTCCTCCTCATCTAATTCCCTTCCTTCCCGCGCACTCCTCCTTCCGGCATCTCATTCACCACCTTTTCACATAACTTTCGTTCATGCTTGCAGGTACTCCGTCAATCAATCCATTTGTTTCAAATTACTCAACCCCAAACAGACATTCCCACACTCGATTCACCCCTACATACTGTTGCTTTACCACAAATCCTACAGGTACTTGGTCCGGGTCCCAGTCGCTCCTAACCCTATCATCTCGTTCAGTCCACATATCGCGACATAGCATCTGCAACAATATTCTGTCTACCTTGTACATACTCTACCTTAAAACTAAACTCATTCAAATCCTCTATCGTTCTCGCAATTCTAGCATTCACACTCTCCTTTTAACCATATATATACTAGCGGTCGATGGTCCGTCCAAGTATCACAAAATCTACCCATATAAAAATACTTTCAACGCTTTCACACAAAACCTTATTGCAGCCAATTCCTTTTCAATCACCGAATATTTCAACTCTGCCTTTCCAAACGCCTTGCTCACATAAGCAATTACTCTCAATTGTTTCTCCCCATTCGCCTTCTGCATTTGTACCAAGCATCCTCCCATACTATATTTACTTGCATCCGTATACAGTTCTAGTTTATTCGCATTCTCACTATAGTCCGGGAAAAGCCAACGCCACGTCTCTTGCAGCCTCCTCTTTCAATCTCTTGAACGCTCAATCATTTGCTCATCCCATTTCAATCTTACACAATTTCTCTTCCCCGTCCATTCAGTAAGTGGTTTCCCGATCCCCTGAACAATCTTTTTATAAACTTCCTTCCAAACTCAATTAAACCCAAAAATCCTTTCAACTCACGCATGCGGTCCGGGACGTGGAAATTCCTACCTTATTCACGAACTTATCACTCTTCCTTACACCTCTTCCACTCACCATATGCCCTAGGAATTCCACCTCCCCAGCCAACCAAGCACACTTTTCAAGTTTTACTTTTATTCCTACTTCTTCCAACCTTTCTAACACTCGTTCAAGCAGTTCCATATTCTCTTCTACAGTCTCACTCTTAATCAAAATATCATCTATAAAAACAGTTACCTTCTTGCGATCAAACCAGCCAGAACCCATTCATTGCCCTTTGAAGGCAGCAGGCGCGATTAGCCAGTCCGAAACTTAATCTCCGGAACTGGTAGTGGCAGGAACTACTAGAAAAGGCCGTAATATGCCTGCTCCCTTCCTCCAGAGGCATCTGGTAATAGCCCCTTACCAAATCTAATTTTGTAAACACTTTCATTCCATTCATCTTGTACACACAATCAGACACCACATTCATCGGGAATCGCTCTTTCACAGTTACTTCATTCACCTTCCGATAATCCACACACATTCGCAAACTTCCATCAGCTTACGTGCGGTACTATGGGGCTATTCAGGCGCTCGTACTCCTTTCAATCACTCCCACCCTCTCAAGCTCCTCACTGCTCCTCTATCTCACGATTGATAGACGGAGAAAAATGTCGGGGCAGCTGATATATGGGGGTGTCGTCTTCCAGAACTATTTTAAATTCCGGAAGCTTGATCCCCAAAATCCTCATCACCACGACTCAATGCCCCTGCCTATCCCACAACATTCTCCTCAATCGTTCTCTTACGTTATCACTTACATTTTCATCTACCTTTACTCTTTCTTTTCAACTCCTCATACGCCCAATCATTAGCTCCTTTCAAATCACCTGTCATCACCTGCCGTACCTTCACGTACCTCTCATCATCCACATTCACCAACGTCGTAATATTCCCACACATAATCTCCCTCACATATTCCTCGGACTCGCTTCTTCCTGACACTCGGCAATGACGTTATATATACCCTCGGATCTCCCATGTTCAAAACCCCATCATATACACACACATTTGCCTGACTAATTTATTTATGTCTATTCCCTCAACCACATACTCACACCTATCATTGTTGGCTATCCGAGGCTATCCGGCCATGCCACTTTCACACTCACAACTTCTCCAATCTCATGTGGCACTTTTACCCTCTCTGTTGCAATTACAGGCACTCTCTTCCACAATTTTTTCTCAACCCTACCATCCTTCCCCAAATACAAATCCCAAGCACATCCCCTTTGATAATTCAATTACATTCATACTAGGACGGACCACCATCCCGCATTTTTTCAAAACTCACATCCCAATAAAATATCATATTTATCATTCGTACTTTCAATCACACAAAAATCACTTTCATCCATCACTACACCCCAATTTCTAACCGTTCACACACTCTTCCAACCACTGCTACCCCTAAATTTCCAATCCTCTTACTTCCCCTGACAGTTCCTAATCTCACACGTATTCCTCAATTTCTCACATCCATTCTTAAATATGACATTCATACTACACCGGTATCTACTAAAGGCAATCAATCTTACTCCCTTATAACACACTTGCACACTCATGCACTCGTCAGTCTTTCCAGCAAAACCTCCCTCATGCAACAACCCCTCACCATGCATCACACGCACCGCTTGCATCCTGGAGGATCCACCATTTGAACCCCCTTCACTCAGTTTCCCAGAATTTGCTGTCACAGTCACCCTCTTTCGTCTACATACACTTGATACATGCCCTTCCATTCCCATTCGTCACACGCCAAGCTCTCGGTTCTGAACACATTCTCGCATAATGCCCATTCTTACCACAGTTACCACATATCACATTCACTCGGTACCCCTACAACCATTAGCAACATGACCCACCTGTCCGCACGGTAGCATTTAACCCCCTATCTTTCGTACACTCCCTTACCAAATGTCCTGGTTGCCCACACCCGAAACACGCTCTAAAGCCCACCTACACTCATTCTTTGTATGTCCTTCCTTTCCACATCTAAAACACTTCGCTCGACTTCCACTCACCGACCTTCCCTTGTACACTACTATCCCCTAACCCGTCCAACCCGTTGTTCCCTTTACAAACCCATCATTCATCCTCACTGGCACCTCTACATTACTTGCTCTTACACTCCTATCTATTACACTATCGGCCATTCTCATTGGGCCTCAACACTGCATCCCTAAAGCTTCCGAACTCTGGTACTCTCTCATCTACCCCAGCCCTTACACTTACACTTCTGCTCTCTTTTATAACCCTGTCAAGCTCATAATCTTCTACAATTTCCAAAATTTCTCCCCAAGTCAACCTTTCATTCGTCCATCTTTTCTTCTCCTTCGCTTCAAGTTCACAAATTCTCTAACTCCATCTGGCACTGTCCCTAACAACTTCCGTACTAACTCCTTACATTCATCTATCCCATCATCCCCAAACTTCTTCCTTGCCAACGTCTCCAGCCTACAAGCATACAGTGACAAGGTTTCCCCAGCTTTCATTCTGCCTCATCAAATTCATTCTTCCTCTTATACTTAACACTCGCTTTCATACGCCTGCTTGCTCAACTAATCTAGCTTTCACCTTGTCATACTCAACATCCCCACACTCCATAATAACCCTATACATATCAAGCAAAAACCCAGTCAAATACTCTCCTAATTCTCGTGCCCACACTCTCTTACTTTCCCCATACTTATCCTGACAAAACCTTTCATACTCCCTAAAGAAATCATGCACATCCCTACTTCCAAACTCATTATACTTTTCACACCAGGGTACCTCCCTCACATACATAGCCTTTCTCACTTCTTTCTCACTTTCACTCTCACTTTCGCTACTTTCTGCTCTGTCCTTTCATACCCTCTTCCGAGATACAAAGAGTCCACTTCTGCACTTACATTCATCTTACTCATTACACTCTTCTTCCCCTCTTTTATCCACTTTATCCACTCACCTCCATCCACCTCACTATCACTACTGCCTTCCTCTCCCTTCTTTCCTGCCTTTCCACTTCATACCCTTCTTACCAGTTTCCTTTCCCTTTCCCTTCTTCCCTTTTTCTTCCCCTGACTTATCCTTACTTTCCCTCTGTTCCTTCCCCCTTGCTTTTCATTCCCCTTTTCCTTGCCCTGCCTCTCATTCCCTCGTTTCTTACTTCCTATTCCCATATCACTTTCATCACTCACGCTTCCATTCACTTCTTCCTCCTTTTCTTTCTCTCTTGCCCTTCACACGTTCCAGAGAACCTGCCTCCAACAGCCCTTCTCCAAAAACACCCTTGAACATACCTTTCATCATTTCTTCCACACTTCTCATCATTCCTCCAACTTTTTATCCATCCTCTCCATTCTCTCTTCCATTCTCTCTTCTGACTCTTTCATCTCCCCTTTCATTTCTTCTTTTGCACTTCTTAGCATTCCTCCCATCTCCTCCAACTGACTCCTCAACTCCTCATTCTCACCTCAGCCTCCCATTTCTCCTCCTCCAGCCTGCCCTGGAGTTCCCTAAGCCACTCGGAGTTCTCTCTCTCAGTTTCTATCTCACTCATCCTGACCTCTTACTCTCACTCGACCCACCACAAACAATCCCTAACTTGGCTATTTTACAACAGCCCCACGTTGGGCGCCAAATTTATGTGGCGGAATTCTAACCACAAACAAAACAACAAACAACACTCACCTGATCTTCGGTTGCTGGAGATGGATAAAAGGTCCACGGCAACAACCACAACCGGCAAAACAACCACAAACACAACAAGGAAATACAAAAAAAAGAAACAGAACACACACACAAATAAACAGCACACAACAAGAAAACCAACAACTCCCAGAAAAGCATACGACAAAAACTGTCCCACACAAGAACCACTGACCGCACTAGCTCTGACTAAAGACTCCCAGAAAAACTGAAAAATCCTTCACATATTCCACAGACAGACAGACAGCGAAATGCAAACAAACTAACTGACCTCATCCTCTTCCAACAACAAGATGCACTCACTCCGACAATTACACTCTCTCTCTCTCTCTCTCTCTCTCTCTCTCTCTCTCTCCTCTCTCTCTCTCTCTCTCTCTCTCTCTCTCTCTCTCTCTCTCTCTCTCTCTCACACAAAACGTTGGGAAATGCTAAATAAAAACAAATTTATTCATCCCTCTATATTTCTCCCCCTTTTAGCATTTCCCAACCAACACCTTTCACACCTCTTTCAAATAGCCTTACGATAACACCCACGGATGCTCACTAGCAGGTCCTCTAGATCGCGTTCAGCGGTCACGCAATCATTCTCTCAGAATCACTCTCTCTCCCAGCAACACTCAAACTCATCATCTCCCCTCCATTCTCTCTCAGATTCACGCTATCTTCTTCACTATTACCACTCTCAATTTCATCCACAATCTCATCTATACCCCTCTAACTCAGATGGTTCCCCAAATACCTCCCCAATTCTTCAACTAACCCATCCCATTCGCTCATTGACCTTTCCAATTCTTGCAACGATTCATTCATGCTTCCAATCACTTTCGTCTATCACTGCTAAACGCTCTCTTACTCTTACACTTTTTGCTCACCTCCAACCGCTCACCAACCCCTACAGCGTTCAGTCAACTCAGTTATATCAAACCCGCATATGCTATCGTTCTATCCATACCATCCCATTCATCGGAAGTATTACACGCTTTATCACTCATTTCCACTTTGGCACTCCACCCCTATCACACAACTTACGACCATTCAGTTTACTTACGTTCTTCCCTTTCTTACGTTTTTACCATACTCTACCAAAACAAATTGCTGATCCTCCATACACAAGCTCTCATGCATACTTGGTTCACCCACATTCGATTTCAACCATTTATACACCCCATTCTCTCTCACATATTCCGGTACATCCTTCCATCCACACAAAACTGGTTGTGATTTTGCTCACAGCATTTCTCTCACACTACCATCTACACATACTTCCCCTACAACATAACTAAGCCCACTGGGACCAACTTCCAACACCTCTCCACGGACCCTCAAATTTTTCCACGACTTTATTTACATTCAACCGCCCCTTTCTCGATTACTTCTTTCAACACTTTCTCCACCTTGTAACTTTCAAAACTTTTCATGCGCCTTTCTTCCATACCTCCCTATCATTCTCAGATAGACCCAATCTCAGTCTCACTATCTTTTCAAAATTTAACACATATTTACATGAGACATACCAATGCCCTTTATGCACAGTGGCGTTGTATACCCACAACGCTTCGCCCAACGTTTACATCCCAATCATTATCACATTCACTCATCATCGTAATATCTCTGTCGGCGTTCTCACCGTTCGTTCCGCCAATCCATTCGCATTCGGGCATATACGGGCGTAGAGTACACATGTTCTATGCCCCAATCACGCAACATTTGCTCAAACTCCCCATCAACAAATTCAGGCCCATTGTCACTCAACATTCGCGCCCAGTAAGAGCTTGCACACGCATTATTGGCAACATCACTTGACCCACCATTCTCGCCACAGTCTCACTCTTTTTTGTTCCGATCGCTACCGCATATGCAAACTTACTCAAATGATCTACCATTACAACCATTCCCACATGTCCTCTAGCAGTCACAGGCAACGACGACACGGGACGTTGAGACAGTGTATGAAAAATGCAGTACTTTAGGTCCGTTTTTGCAGCTGGCATGGTATTGGGGGACGAAGGATAGGAGGAACGCCTTCCCTTTTCCTCTATCCACTCTCCTTGAATAAGGGCAGTCGTACTTCTTGGGAAGTTTGATGTACACTGATCTTCAGTGTCATCAGTTGGTTTTTATGGTTTTGGATAAAAAGGTTGTATGGTGTAGGTTAATTTTATCAGGTCTTAGTTATTCTATTGTACTGCGCTTCAGGGCAAGGGCAATCCACATATCATTATGGGACCCATTGGATTTTTTTAGCTTTGGCAGCCTGCGATTGACCTCCCACGTTGTAAAAGCACCCACTCAGTAGAGGTGATTCTTGGCTCTACCGCCACACCGCTACAGGTCGAGAGGAGCCACGACCAGAGGCAGTACCGTCTGCTGTTGCTCCTCAGGTAAGGTTTCAACAAGCATTCCAAGATGCTAGCTAATTTGCTATCCCAAATTATCCCCATATCAAGTAGTTTTTTGGGTAGTATATGTCCATTCATCCCACCTCCACTCAATGTGGGATTCAGCTATGTAATTATTTGGTAAGTTACATATATAAAAATGACATTTTATAATAAAATAAGTTTTATATATACTTACCAAATAATTACATGATCGGAGCCCCGCCCCTCCTCCCCCTCTCATGGACATAGAGCATAAACAATTGAGCTCCTTAGCTAAGTTGTACCTATTCTTTGAGAAAGTGGGTGGGCAACATACCTACACTCCAAAACAAAAAGAGTGCTACCGCGAATTTCGAATTTTGAGCTGCCACGTAAGTAGAAACTATAGCTATGTAATTATTTGGTAAGTATATATAAAACTTTATTTTATTATAAAAATGTAATTTTTCTGTCTTTTTTGTTTAATGGTGTGGGTTTTTTCCACTTTCATTAAATTTTCTCTTTTGACAAATGGGGAAAGATAACATGGCTTGGATTGGGCTTCATTTTTGAAGCTAACTGTAGGATCTTTTGTGTGTGTGTGTACCATCTGATAATGTTTTGCATCTGAGAAGTATTAATAAAACTTGTCATATGGATATCTTGAGGGCAGAACTAACTCATTGGTTAGTCCGTGGATTCCATGGTTGGGTTGATGTTTGAGTTAGAATGCTCAGCACTCAACCAAGTATGCCAACAAGTATATTTGGATATTCTCCCATTTGGCTCTAATATTAAAGCTTTAGAACTACATCATTACAAAAAAAAAGATTAGGATAAGATAATCCATGGAGTCTTTATACCTAATTCTTATAATAAATACCTGTACCTAAACGTAAATAACAGTGATGTAGATACTGCTTTCAAAGTTAACAGATATAAACAAGTGTGTTGTCAAACAACCAAAAATTGCTCCCCCCAGAATGGAAATAAATTGCTGGTGGAAGTGGGATCACTAGAGGAAAGCTCAAAATTACTGGCTTTATCATCTCTGGGTAGTGTTTCAGTTGGGTGTACACTACATTCCAGCTTGAACTGTACCAAGGGTGTGATTCAGCTGATAAACTATTCAAAGGAGAAACTGCGGAAAGAATTTGAAGATCAAGGGGGTAATAAAGGTTGAAAGAATGAAAGTGAGTGATGCAGTAGTACATCTCCTGACAATGAACCCTTTGAAGGTCCCCAGAGTATACCTGTGTAGTAGAGCACTCATTAAAAATAAAACAATATATCCCAAGACCTAGGGGGTTCTTCCACAGCCAAGATTTTGGGCATACACTTTATCATGTGTATAACTGATTCACGAAGATATGGAATGTGATGATTGTAGAAATAAAGGCAAATACCACAAACAAAGAGTGAAACAATGGAGTGGTTGCTAGGCCTGTCGACACACGGTCCTTTACTAGCAGACTGGTGAAAATGATAAAAGTAAGGGTACTGTACAAGAGCTCGTATAATTGACAGATGAATACAGATATCCTTGAGGATGGGGATTATAAGAAACAGATGTACTTGGAATCCAACAGAGTTGAAGAATTAGTGGACCTAACAAAACAATGGTTTTTACAAAGGATTAAGCCCAACTGGCTCGAAAGCAGAGAGCAGTCAATTAAAGGATTGTACAGTACAGGGGACGAGACTGACTGCTGAAAATGGCTTTGGAATGAATAAGCTGATTACACATATATAAAAGTACAACACTTACTATATTCTCCTTTTGGTAAACAACAACAATTTTTTGCAAAATGAATTATTAAACATACAAATACATAGAAAATATATATAAGGTAACTGATTAGTAATTAAGTCAGTGATTTTATCTTTAAGGTAATTCTTGAACATTTTTCTAATACAGGGGTCCAAATAATACATGACAGGGCTACGTTTGAAATTACAGCTGGAAGTAAATTGTATAATTGCAGATTGTAAAAGATTTCCTGGAGAGAAATCTTTCAATCTGGCAGTCATTGAACTGTCAGGCTAGTTGATCCTGTGAGAGTTTTCACAATGAATGAATATTGCATTGGATGTTTGCCTGTTGTGACTGAATTCTATTGCTGCTTAATTCTCACTTCTAAATATTTACTAAATTGACCTATATAAAAAGAAGAGCAGTCCAAGCATGGAATTTTATATATTATGTTGTTGCTTTCCTTAAGGCTATTTTTTATTAACATTCCTTTTAGTGTGTTATTAGTATAAGAAAATAGCAGGTTGACATTAAAAGATTTTAACATTGATTTTATGGTTTCAAAACCACTAAAGTAAGGCAGTCTAAGAATGTTCTTAGGGGTTTCTTTCTCCACATTACTTTCACTATAAAACTTTTTGTGGGCTTTATTATAGCAAATATGTAGTACTGTATATGTGAAGAGTAACATAAACCTGTCCCTATTTTTCTTATGCATTCGATCTCTTGATCCAAATAATGGGGACTGACATTGAGCAATGCTCGTAAAAACACAGATGAAAAATGGATATTTTAATATTAAATTAAGATGGTGAGAAAAAATGGATATTTTAATAGTAAGGTGGCAGCCAGAATAGAAGTGGACAATAAGTTGTTGGTTGGTTTGCTATAAATACTGATTTTACATAAGTAACTTACCAAGTAACTACATAGCTATTATGTTTCATTTATCGGCAGCTTAAATTTGAAAATTCGCAGTACTGTTCCAATATTTTGGTGTAGGTAACTCGCCCCCCCCACTTTCGGGGAAGGATAGGTACAACCCTACTAACTAGCCCAATTTGTTTCTGCCGGTTGTCAGCGTAACATAGGTGTTAACTTCGGCTTTCTTTTGACTTAGTACTATTCGCCGGATGATTTTCATCGTTGTTTGGTGAAGTATTCCGTGTCTTTGTAGCGATTGTGCTTATTGCATTAGCTTATTTAGCTTGGACTTTGTTTTTTCAGAATATGTCTGACTCTATTTCTGCTAGTAGTAGGTTTTGCAGCAAAGGCTGTAATACCCAACTAACTTCTATCAGTTATGTTGCTCATACCAATTGTTGTAAATGTAGAGGACAAACTTGCTCTGCAGTCTTGACCTGTGACGAATGCAAAGAATGGGATCAGGGGAAATGGAAGACTTTAACTAATTACTTAGACAAACTTGAGAAAAACAGATGTAGGAGAGCGGCGGCTAAGACTGAAGCTAAGAATTCAGTTAGGGTTCTCCTGTTTTGCATGCCCTTCCAACTCCTATATCTGCATTCTCCCCGATCACCAGTCCTCCAACCTTACCTGTGGCTCCATTATCCAACTTCCAACCTTCCGAACCCAGTGCCATCGCCAGTCTGGAAGCCAGAATGGACCAGAAAATTGGTCTCTTAGTGAACACTGTAGCTCAAATAGGGGCTTCAGTGAGAGGCCTTATGGATAAGATTAGTGCCAGTGACGTCGATGCAAGTGTTGTGTCAATGGAGAAGGTGGGTACTTGTCCCACTGATGCTCCTAGGCGAAGGTTCCTGTCAAACTCCCCTAAACCTGGGAGAGGCAAACCATAAGTCCCAGGAAGGTTGTGAGGTTTGCCCACGGGTAGTTGCCCCCTCAACCGAGCCTGTCATTCGGGATTACCAGGACTCGGTGGACAGCCACTGGAAAGGTGTCCATATTGGAGTTCATGCACTTTCGTCAAGTGATATGGGTTCGGGATCCGATGGATCCGAGTGCGAAGTGAGTCAGAAGTGCAGCTGGCACTTCAAAAGTGCATCCAGGCCATTGAAAAGGCCAATATCCACGGCTGAGTCCAAATTTCCGATCCCGTGCAAGCAGAACAGATATCAGGATGCAAGTCCCAAAACTTCATGCAGTTTTTGGGATGATCCCTCTAACATGTTGCCTGTAGTGTCTGTGTCAGAGTGTCAGTTTCTGCCGCCCAAGTGTATCTCTGAGAAACACGGAGATTGCACTTTTGGATCCAAGGGATCTGAGCAAACGGGATCCAGTTTAGTGGGATCTGGTGGATCCAAGTACCTAGTGGGATCAGAAGGACCCAGATATTTGAGGGAACATCAGAAGGACCCGGATATTTGAGGGGATCCGAGGGATCCAGGCATCCATCGGGATCCGAGGGATCTAGTCGTCCAGTGGGATCCGAGGGATCCATTCGTCCAGTGGGATCCGAGGGATCCATTCGTCCAGTGGGATCTGAGGGATCCATTCATCAAGTGGGATCTACGGGATCCAAGTGTTTAGTGGAATCCAAGGAATCCAGACACACAGTGGGATCTAGGGAATCCGATGCTCCCGTTGAACCAGTTCAACACGTAGTTCGCGAGCATTCGTCAGTGCTCGATCACGCCCATTCCGAGCGAGCGAACGGGCATATGGCACCGCCTTCTTCTCTTTATCCGGTTCAGGATCGGTTTTGGAACCCATTAAGCAACGCTTAGACAGTATTATGGACCTTTTATGTAAACCGTCAGTGACTCACGAGCCTGAGAATTTGACTCTCTCCCATTTCGTCTACAGAAGAGGACGTAGAACAGGATCAGCCTGCTTCAGCCTACATTTCCCTTTGGAAATACTTCTTCTTTTGCTTCCCAGACTTCTTTTCTCCAGCGATTCCCTTTTCGCTGGGTTCCTCTTTCATGATGAGACAGCCTACAGATGCCTCTAGGCTGCCTAAGATGGTGTTATCGAAGTCATCGAAGAAAGCTCTGTCAAGCATTGAGAGCTGGTTGACAGAAAAGAGGAAAATGGGGAAAGAGGTATTCTGCACTCCTCCCCTCGCTTATCCAAGAGGAGATGCTTATCCTATGTGATTGGGGAAGTGGTGTCTTTGGGAGTTACTGCCTCCTCCCAAGTGGATTTCTCCAGTTTAATTGACTCATCAAGGAGATCTGCCCTCTCCTCTTCCAAGATCTGGTTTACGACTTCTGAACTCGAGCGTTTGACTAAGGACATCTTTAAGGTCTTTGAGATCTTAAGTTTTCTTGACAGGACTGTTGGCACCCTAGCGAAGAAAGTAGAAGATTGCGCCTCTCTCCAAGCTAACTTTGCTACAGACTGGCTGGGAGTGCTCTCATGGGCAGATAAAGCGATAAGGGATGGATCCCAGGAGCTGGCAGCCTTGTTCGTGGTGGGAATACTTAAGAAGCGAGAGCAGTGTTGTTCATTCACTTCCAAAGGGGTCCCTCCCCAACAGAGATCCACGCTCCTTTTTGCTCCTGTAAATCAACAGGAACTTTTTCCCGCGCTACAGTGGAACATTTTGCAGCGGAGCTGCAAAAGAAATCCACACAAGACTTGCTGACCCAGTCCACTAAACGTCCTAAGGAGTCTGGACGTTCCACATCTTCAGCATTGTTCGCACCCAGAATGATTTCCCCTCTATACCTAACATTTCAAGGAGGTAGAGGTAGATTCCAGCCCCGTTCCCAAGCATATGCTAGGCCCGTTTGGCCAATTAAGAAGTCAACAAGCAAGTCTTCCTCTCGCAGGTAAGGATACTATCCTCCGTGTACCAGTGGGGCCTAGGCTTCAGCATTTTTGGAGCAAGTGGAAGGACAGAGATATAGAACCTTCAGTTTTAAAGGTAATCAAAGTAGGGTACTCCATCCCATTCAGGGAGAAACCTCCCTTAGTGTCCTCGCCTATCAACTTGGCGGCCTACTCTTTAGACTCAGAGAGGTATTTGGCCCTATCACAGAAAGTTTCGTCTCTCCTCGCCAAGAGAGCTGTACAACTGCCTATTCGTCATCCCAAAATCATCCAGAGGTTGGAGACCTGTCCTAGACGTCAGCACCCTGAATTTCTATATTCAGACTACGAAATTCGAAATGGAAACAACCCACTCAGTTCTATCTTCCATCCATCAAGGGGATTTAATGGCGACCGTAGACATGCAGGATGTATATTTCCACATCCACCTGGAGGCCAGGGAATATCTATGGTTTGTGTTCCAGGACAAGGTCTTCCAATTTCGAGCAGTGTGCTTCGGACTTTCGACGGCCCCTCAAGTTTTTACCCGATTCCTAGCCCCAATGGCAAAATGGCTACATCTCTTGGGGATCAACATCTACCTCTATTTAGACGAATGGCTCCTACGCTCCCAAGAATTGGGCCTACTGTTAAATCTAGACAAGTCCCAATTAGTCCCAAGTCAGTCAATTCTTTATTTGGGAGTGAAGATCAACTCTTGGGATTTTCGGGCTTTTCCGTCTGACAAGAGAATAAAAGCCTGCTTTCAGACAGTTCAGAAATTCCTCTTTCTCCCATCATGCTCGGCCAACGAATGGATGAATCTACTGGGAACTCTCTCATCCATAGAAAAGTTCGTTCTCTTAGGGAGACTTCACACGAGAGTACTACAATTCTTTTTGAAAGCCAGTTGGCAGATGAAGTTTCTCCTGGACTCGTTTGTTTTCCCAGTCACCCCTGAGATCTAAGAGGACCTTCAATGGTGGCTTGCAACAGGAAGGTTTGCGGAAGGGAAATTTCTACACCCCCTGAACCCCAACCTCAAATTATACTCAGACACATCGGATCTGGGTTGGGGGGCTCTCCTAGAAAACGACGAAGTGTCAGGGACATGGTCACTACCCGAGAGAGAACCTCATATCAACTTGAAGGAGCTGAAGGCAATACACTTAGCTCTTCAGCATTTCTCAACAGCGACTTACAAATCCACAGTCATAGTCCACTTGGACAATATGTCAGCTCTGGAGACAGAAACACCAATTGCAGGGAAACTTTTAGCAGAGAAGGTAGTTTCAGTAGCTGATGACAAAGTTGTTGAATTTTGGAAAGTGGAAGATCTATTAGAACCATATAAAATGCCACCAAAATCTCCAAATCCTTGACTACGAGATAAACTTGGGCAAAATTTATGAGATGGAACCTCACTCGGAAACACATAAATTCTCTTCTGTAGTTCAGTGGAACTGCCAGGGGTTGAGAGCTAAATGGGTGGAACATAAAATTATTATCCATGAGATATCTTCTGTTTTTATTGCACTGTAGGAGACAATGATGTGGGAGAAGTTCCCAGCAATCAATGAGGAAATCACCTCTCTTCAATAGCTGTAACACTGAATAGTAAGCAGAATTGAAACAACTAATTTCTATATTCAGAACCATACATTATCAGCTATAGACCTCTCTGTAGTAAAGACTATTATCAATTTTAGGTTGGAGGTTATGGATGGTAAGTACACTAGTGATCACTTTCAAGTGATCATCATTGATTCTCAGAGACGAACAGTCCAAAGGCCACTAGAGAGGAACAAAAGCTAAGTGGATTTTATATTCAGAATAAAGTTCAGTAGATGCTATAGCTATTGAGTTCCTGTGACAGACAGTGCTATAGAACTGCGTAAAACTACCCTTTTTTAAAGCTGGTCTCCAATCCATTCTCAGAACTACAGGAATGTTTGATTGTTGGGCTGTGCCTTGGTGGAACTGAATGCTGCATGGCCAATAGAACCATGAGAATTGCTAAAATACAGTATAAGAGACATATCATTTGCAGCGTCAAGAGTAGTTGTGGCAGAACAGCAACATTGATTAAGCATCAACAAAACAGTGAAATAGGGAGAAATTTGTGATTTTAGAATTTCTGCAACAAAAACTGTGTTCATTGTTGTTTGAATAAGGGGTGTCCATCCAGATCCAGATTTATTTTAAATGGACGAAGAATTCCCTGTGTTAGAGAAGCGAAATTCCTTGCATTGATAATTGATAGTAAGCTCACATAGAACTTTCATTTAGTTAATCATAATACCAAATGTATGAAGTCCATGGAACTTATGAGAATTCAGTCTCATGACTCCTTGGGTGCTGACTGCAAACAGCTACTAAGGTTGCACAAGACACTGATCCTACTAAATTTGTTTTATGGATGTGAGGTATTCATGTCTGCTTCTCCATAGAGAATGAAAACTCTAAATATCATCCATAATACAGGAATCTGGATAGCTACAGGAGCCTTTCTGTGTTCTCCTATTGAGAGCACTGTATGTTAGTGGATGCTAGAGAGCTTCCTGTGGAGGTTCACTTCCAGACTGTGCTGGCTTATAGCAGGATGAGATTCCAGAGGCTTCTTAGATCTTTGACGGCTATTGAAGTGAGGCCAGAAACATTTTTTTTTCTTGTATTAATGAGACCACCCCCAAATTGCCCAGTCCTTTTCATTCAGAGCAAAATAGATGTTGACTAAATTAAACCTAAAAACTTTTATATATTGGCATTCAAATAGTCTATCATTCCTCCATGGTGATTACCAGAAATTAAATGTTAAAAATTTCTGAATGCAGGGAAGCAGGAGATATAAAGTATAATGTGAGCTTCCTTTTAAGGATATTCTTTGAGTCACAAGGATGCTGTTCCAGTATACACAGATGGCTATACAGTAAATCAGATGCAGGCATTGTGTTCAGAGCTATGTTCTAAGATATTGATTGCAGTTGTTCTTTGTGCTGTGTGTCATGGATTTTTACTGCAAATTTATAAGTAATTTTAATAGTCAAAAGACATTGTAACTCTTGGCAAGAGTTACAGTTGTCGTGGCACAGGAATTAACTTTTGCTGGGTACCACCCCACATGGGTAGAATAGGCAATGAATTGGCAGACAGTTTGGCAAGATTGCTTCAAATGCCATAGAAAGACCTACTCCTTTGCCTGACAAAACTCATGGGAAAGTCTCCTTGGCAGTAACCAGAAAGTTTTGGAAATTACCATGTCCCCTCTCCCATGGGTCTACAGTAGTATGCCAAGGAGACTGAAACACCCCATGTCATCAGAGGATTGGGCATACTTGTTTGACCCATGGATTTCAGATGGATAAGCAACCTCAGCCATCCTGTGATGACTGTTCGTTCTAATTTACTGAGTGACACTTGCTGGTGGAGTTCCCAGTCTTGGCAACCTGAGAAGATATTTCCTTTCGGAATGTTGGGATGGCAACAGCAATAACTACTATTCCAGAATGCTTTAAGTAAAATAATTTTTAACCCCAGTGTTATTTTAAGTTTACAGAAGGAGCTGGATGCCGTAACAGAGTATAATTTATTTATAATGGCAGACTCAAGTAATTGTGTGCTGTTTTAAGAGCTTTTATGATTTTAGTTTGTTTTATAACTTATGCTGTAAATTCTATATTTGGTACTGTTTTATAGCTTTTATGAAGTGTTATTTTATGATAGTGGGTGTGTGTAACTGTTGAAGAAAAAAGTTTATTTTACTAACAAATATTTTGGTGTCGAACGTTGCTGTTGTTACTTCAGAAAATTTACTGTTAAATCAATCAGTCAGTCAAGGTACACTTCCATGACTGTGCACAAGAGGATGCATGGTAGCCCTGTCGCCCCATGTTTCTTCTGTGGTGGAGTCACTGCTATCACCTGATCCTTTATCTGTAGACAGTGGATGCTTGGTACCCCGATAATTGGGCACTGGTGCCGATACATACTTAACAGAGGCTCTGATAACTGAAAATCGCTGCTTTTCGCTGCCAGTAAGCCCCAAAAATCGCCAATTTTCAGTTATCTGGGATTTTCGGTTACCGTCACGCTGTCAGAATGGAACCCCCACCGATAGCTGGGGACTGCCTGTACTTGAAAAGTGATGGTTTGCATTTCCATAGGACAAATAACTTTAAGTAATTTGTAATTTCCCCTTAACTTCCCCAAGTATGAGAACTGAGCCTTGTGTCATATTTCCCACAGAAACTACCCCACTTTGTCCTTTATGCTGGAGATGTGACTGGGATTATGACATTTCATGCTGGGTGTCAATTTCCATTCAGTTGACAGCGATGCCTCCCATCTAAGAAGTGAATCTTTTGCATAAAAGGCAATTGTTTGTATTTTGGTAAGAACAAATGAAATTTTAAAGTATTGTGTATTTTTCCTAGGTATACATGCTTTTATCATGTTTCCCACCTCAGCCACCCTGCTTTGTTCCTGATGCCAGAGGAAAAAGTGCTTGTTGATGGCAGGTGAGTAAGGGTTATTCTGCATTCACCCCCTTAACCACAAGTTAACTATCTTTACCAAGTTTCTGTGACATGTTCCAGCAGGTGCTTACTAGTACTCTTATATAAAAGTCTCTTGTTTTTATACACAGGAAAACTACAAATTGCATTAAGTATGTTTTTGTTTTTATTTAACTAGGAGGTTTTATTTCAGGTGTGCTGGAAAAACAGCATTTAAAGTTTGGAAACGTGGAGGAACATCATGCAGTATACGTCTCAGTCAGCCATTATTATCCCAGCGCCCTCATAATGATACTGTTAACACATTGCTTGTATGTATTTTTTCTATCACTTATGTGTCTCTTATATAATCAGATTCAGGATTGAAACATTTCATTATCTGTTGAAAACATGGTCACATTATTCCACAATGATGAGTGGAACTTAAGAGTCCTTGGCAACTTTATATTTATGGAATAGTCATTCAGTCTCTGAGGGAAACAAATAAGATCCAGATAGCATAAGAGATGATGCCAAAGGTAGTAAAAAACAGCATTACTTGTTAGCAAGAGGGTCCATGTGAAACTCCATCAGTGACTCGACCACTTAACTGTCTGATCCAAACATGATCTATCATTTGTCACTGCATAAAGGGTTCTTCTTCATCCCCAACCTCTCCGTTGTTTTTCCAATGTTTTCCTCATAATAGTTATTTGTTTATGACTATTTCTCTTTGTATAGCCAATCATGATAGTGTTAGTTATTTTCCACTAAAGTAATGTACTTTAGTGTATTATGATTGTTGGGTGCTTGTACATGCTTTGGTTTTTTAGTTCCTGGCTAAGTGTTGGTACATGATGTGGTCTCCTGATAGTATGGATAGATTCATGCTATCACTAAGCTGTACTTGTCTGTCTTAGAGTTAATATGACATTGGCCCCATTTGGTGTACTGTAGATCTAGGTTCTTATGCATTGGGAACCCTTCCAGTTCCCCACCTTCTTTGCTGCATGCCTGGCATTAGTTAGGTAAATAGGTTTGTATGTTTTGGCTGATAGTTTTATTATATTTGGTTTGTTGCATACAGTTTTCATACCAAGTATGAAAATTGTTTTTTGTTTTGCTTTTCATTTTCTGTCATGCATAGTTGTTGCTTGGGAATTTTGTTCTCTTCAGCAATTCTTTAAGCTTCCTCTTTATTCCTTTACTTTTCTTAAATTTTCGTACTTCTTTTTACCCTCATTGCAGGCTCATGGTTTTTGGTACTCATTCTGTAAAGGCTTCACCTTCAGTCCATAGTCTAGATCAAGCAGACTACCTCCATCTTATCCACCCTATACCCATACAGTATTTGGAGGGATAGTAGCTATTGCTTGACAAACATGAGAGTTGAAACCCAAATCTGCTGGCAGAGTACTCAACAGGACCTGGAGGGATTATTGGTAATTCCTGTAATTTATTGCCTTGTAAGTCAACAACCCCTCTTGGACTTTAATGCCTTCAGTTAAGTCACTTCACTCAATACTTTTAAGATGATCCTACCATTATTGAAAAGATATCTGCCATAACATTTCTATCTTGACTTTTCCTCCTTGGTTCTCATCCCCCACCAACCTTCTTGTCTTTCACTTGACTTATGATCCACTTTTCTATTCTTGATGACTTGGTTGATGATGTTAGTGTGCCATAAGACAAGTTGCAAAAAATCACTGCCCAGTGCCCCTTAGACACAAGTTAGGGCATTCAATCTGATGCAGATAGCCACTAAATTAGTCTTCAGCTCCCTTCTTTTGTTCTGCCCAGACTCCCAGCCCCTTGTCATTGGGGTGGGGGCTTTAGAGAGCAGTTCTTATATCCAAATTAAAATTTGGCGTAAGTAAGAAATTAGCCCAGCTAATCTAGTTTAGAATAATTTCTAAACTAGATTAGCTGGGCTTGCTTACCTTTCTTTCTTTCTTTCTTTTTTTCTTTAAATCTTCAGCTGAAGACCCTCATGGACAGAGTCAAGAGACTTTTGTATACAGTAAACCCCCCGTATTCGCGGGGGATGCATACCGCACCCCCCCCCCGTAAATAGCTAAAATCCGCGAATACTTAAAACCCCTCAAAAAACACTTAGAACTGCCTATTTTGATAGTTTAAACACACAAAAAAAACCCTCTAAAAATGCTTATACCTGAGTATTTTAAGTTTTATCACAAAAATTCCATTTAGTCATAAAAATGATATGAAAATACAGTAATTAGTGAATATTTCTCGGTGAAAAATACCGCAAATGGGCAAATTTTCCGCAAATAATGGGTAAATAGATTCCACAGAGAAATCGGCGAATATGTGAGTCCATGAATAGTGAGACCGCGAATACAGAGGGTTTACTGTAAACCCAAGAGGGTTCCAAAGGGAAATCAGCTGGTAGAGAGAGAAACAAGTTAAGGAAAAGATGATGAATGATTAAGTATGGAGGAATGAAAAATAAAACGAATACACCTGAAATTCAGAAGTCAGCTCAGACCATGAATGAACTTACTTCTCATTTAAATATTTGGAGATCAGAGGATTCCACAGCTGCCCATGGCAACTATTCCCCATTTTAGTAGTAGCCAAGATGAAACTCCCAGCAAACTGAGTAATATTAACCTGATGCTAGAAAATGTCATACAGTTTGCAGCAGCAGCCCACCTAGTACTGTATTGCAAGCAAAAACAGCTAGGTGAGATAAAGAAAAGTGCAGCGAATGTTTGTCATTGTAGTACATTTTACATAAACATGAACTCACATTATGTCAGTGCTACAAGTCAGCATGAAGAGTTGGCAATAAACTTGACTGATGATGTAACTCTGTCCAAAAATTTGAGATGAGAGTCAGCATCATAAGACCTTAATGGTGAACAGTGCTCCAAACAAGGAAGAAGAAAAAAGTTAAAACACTTAGATGTAATAACATCACGAAATATTAAAATACATTTCCACTGGATACCAACGTTTTGAGAAACAGAGGAGCAATATTATCTGTGTTTAAGGTATATTTTGTGTTTGAACTATTAAAATAGGCAATTATAAGTGTTTTTAGAGGGAGTCTCAAGTATTCGCGAATTTTAGCTATTCGCATGCAGTTGTGGTCCCTAACCCCCGCGAATACCAAGGTGTTTACTGTATATCATAAAGCTATTTTTTTTTTTAAGTAACTGTCATTTTATAAGGCTTTTGGACCCAGGCACAGGGTCCTCACGCCTCATGTGTTACCTTGCTCCCTGAATAGAATCCAATTTCTGGTGGCAGTAAGACCCAGAAAGAATTCCAGATCAGGTGTAAATGATTTGGGTTTCATGCAAGAAACCTTTAGCTCAATTGGCTGACCAGATTTTGTCAAGCTGCACTACCCACCATCCTTTTCTCAATGTGAGAATCCTCTATCTTTAAGGAGAGTGTTTGAAAAAATAATTTTTATTAATAACTCTGGTTTTTTTGCGTGAATCAGTTTGAAATTTTGGGCATTGGTTAGTTTATGTATAGTGAAAAGGTCAGTATTCATATCCATTCGCTGGTACCCCCACCCCCTCAAAATTCTTTAAAAAAAAACTCAGCCATAACTATTGCAACCTAAGAGCTGAAATTTACGTGGTAGACAGGTATTATAGATTAGAATAAAGTAATAGAGCGTTTTTTTTTTTTTTTTTTTTTTTTTGTTACAAATATTTTTCGATTTTTGAAAAATCTTGGATCGATTTCGTGGAAAAATAAATCCCAAAAATATTTTTGGGACAAAATAAAAAAAAAAGTCTCTAGTTTTGTAGACAATTTATTTAGCTTTCATTTGCTTTTGTTTCGTTGAGATAGGTGAATTCGTTACGTCTGAGTTTCCATTTGAAGGTCGATAACTTTAATTTTGAGATATCGGCCTCCAAAGTTTTATGATGACATTTTTTGCTTGTGTGTCCATTTATTTGCTTGTTGTCTCACACTTTGAGGTTTTTATGACAAATTTGATATGTTATATCATATTGGTCTTATCTGTGATTATTATATTATGTATATTGAATTATATTTTATATATTTAGGCTCCTGGTCCCCCTCTTTCCTCTCCCTTAGAAAGAGTATTATCCCACATTGTGGGGGTGTCAGAGTTGCCCACACTTCTCTCTGTGGCCAGGTTAAATTTTCTTGGTCTCGGCATGGTTTTTTCTGAACAAAGAAGTATTGCAAAGCCAAGAGAAATACAAAAAATTGACATGCAAAGTAATATAAGTGCGCTGAATGAAAAGTGTGTCAAAACACGGGCGAGGTTGGGCAGCGTGACATCTTGCTTCGTTGAGAGCTGAGCTGCCACTGATCACCCAAGTGGGTACACTCCTTCACCCAACAGAGCCTCTATGCACTTGCATAGGATATAGTTGCCATATAACACATTTAGATACAGTATTCTTCTTTGATAGCTAAATTAAAATTACTACCGATATACTGAAGTTATCATTACATTATACGAAAAATGTAATTTTCTCAGTGATAGTAGGGTTACGGTTTTGGCTTATAACTCCTAAACTATTGCGAATTTTTTCATAAAATTTTCTGAGAATATAGTCAAGAGGTGTAAGAGTCTGTATGTGAAATATCAGGAAAAATTTGGATTCTTCGATTTTTTCGTCAAACACTCCCCTTAATAGTAGGTAAGATTCATCCCAAATAATAGCAGTTTTCGTAATATTTATTATTTGGATACTGTTAAAGAAGACCCCACCCAGCCTCCCCACAACTTGTGGGCTGTCAAGGAGAATTCTGACAAGAGCTAAAACATTCGAAACACAACACACCTGGTGGAGAACGGGTGTAGAGTACTAGACAGTCATCTGGGCAGCGATTTGATCTTTTGTTTGAATGCCAACTTGCCTATCAGCACGGATATACAGTAAAAGCTATCTTTAACAGTAGGTAAATATTCAAATAATAAATTTTACTGTGAAAATTTATATTTTCTTTCTAAAACTATGCAATAGTAGTTTTTATTGTCATGGTGATTTAAATTTTTTTCAGCACGAAATGATTCATGCTTATCTTCATGTAACTCAGGGGCTGAATTACCGTGATAGCCATGGCCCAGAATTTAGGACACTTATGAAACAAATCAATGAGCAAGAAGGTTCAAAGATAACAGTAAGTACTATAATTGTATAATTTTTGATAAGGTCAACAGCAAGTTGAGATCAGTATATTGAACTGCACGTATTGAGGAGTATTCATTGTGCATAATTCTGTGACCTTTATTTTTTCATATATACTTTTTATTCCTTTTTTGTTTATGTCCATCTGTATTAGATCTTTTTGTTTTGTTTTGATGTGGATCAGTATGAGTGTGTTATTTATGGCAGTCATGGTAGAAAGTCATTGTAGATTAAGCTTATTAGACGTAGTTGTTCCTACACGTATACAAACCTTCGGTCTTTACATATGAGATTTACTTTCAGTGCAAACTGGAACCAGCCATTTAACTAAAAACAAGGTGGATATTGGTGTGTGTGTGTGTATATATATAATATGTATATATACAGTATATATATATATGTAGTATACTGTATATATATATAAATATATATATATATATGGATTTTGACAGAGGAAAAATCTATTTCTGGGAGAGACCTGTGTCACCGATGAAATATCCATTCAGCACATATTTCTAGGTAAATTCATTGCTAAATATACCAGAGAAAAGCTAAATGCAAAGCTGGGGTTACTACCCCCAGTGCGAGCTCCATAAAATGGAGTGGGTATATGAAAGGTGAGTTTGTCACTATCACAGGCCTCCGCCCTGTAGACATTCCCAATATCAAAGTCCCCCAGAGCGAGGTGCCGTTACAACGCCGCTTTGCTCTCGGACTATCAACAGTATATATGTGTATGTGTGTGTGTATATGTATATGTATATATATATATATATATATATATATATATATATATATATATATATATATATATATATATATATATATATATACAGTGAACTCCTAAACTACTTCAGCGGTTCGACTATCATGATTCACGACTTAGTGGGATTTTTTCCATTATTTATGTATATTATAAGAGAAAATATATAGCGGATTTTCTGAAATTTCAAAAATAGTCAGCGATATATGAAGACCCAAATATTTAATTAATTCCATTAATAATTATTAATATCTGCTAGTACTGTTGGTTCATTGCATTATGACATATAATTCAGTACAAAATGAAATTAAACAAAAAAGAGAATGTGATCATATGATAATTCATTATAGTACTAGTAAAATTAAACTGAACATGAAACGCTAATCAGATGCAGTCTGACATTGTCATATTTGAATGGTGTAAGGCTGCTGATGGCTACATATATACTAATTATAAAATACAAATGTAATGAATGTGCATCTTTTCCATGAATCTTTTTGTACTGCATCCAATTATATTGTTTGTTGCAAAAATCACATCTCGAATAAACCTATATTACTACAACAAAAAGCATAAAATAGCGAAAGTATATTTGAATTTGAAACTAGCATGTAAGATGGGCTGTGATTGGTTCCATTGGTGATAGATGACGAATCAGCTCCCAAGTTTTGTAATCTCGCCTGTGATTGGTGTTTGACTGTTTTCTCCGACCGCAGCAGCTTCCCTTGTCTCTGACCCACAGCATCTTCTCGCGGCCACTTCGTTTCCGCTCTCTCGGTAGATAGATGCTGTTTACATTACCAGTGCTGTGCGTGACAGTTTGTGTTTGAAGTTGAACTTTTTTTAACTTTGTTTAACCCTACAATGGCTCCCAAGCGTTCTGCTTCTGCTAAGGCTGGTACTGAGCCTAAAACGCCAACGGAAAATGATGACGATTGCTGAGAAGGTGACACTTCTCGATATGTTGAAGGAAGGAGAAGTTACTGGCGGCCGTGGCCGCCATTTTGGAGTGAACGAATCCACCGTTCGCTACATTAAGAAGGATGAGGCCAAGATTAGGAAGACGGCTGCCATCACCTTTAGCAAGTCAGCAAAGCGAGTTGTTACGGCTCGTAATAAAACGATCGTCCGTATGGAAGGTGCTTTTGTCAATCTGGATTGCCGACTGCCGAAGAAGAAAATAGCCTTGGATACGAACACCATCCGAACCAAGGCTTTGAGGTTGTATGAGAATTTCGCGCAAAGGAACCTCAAGATGATGGCGACCACGCTGAAGAAGAAGAGGAAGACGACGAAGATGATGTAGATGAACCTCAAGCAGGGACATCCACTGATTCCCAGCCTCAGACACGACGTTTACCGCCAGCAAAGGATGGTTTGCTGTTTTCAGAAACGCTCGCCTGAAAAGCGTTTCCCTGCATGGCGAGGCTGCTTCGCTGACACGGTCGCAAGCTGAAAACTTACGCGCTAATGAGACGTTCAAGAATATCGCTGAAGGTGGATACAAGCCCTAACAAGTCTTTAATATGGACGACGGGTTTGTTTTGGAAGAGAATGCCATGAACTTTCCTGTTCAAAGAAGAAGCCAAAGCCTCTGGCTTTAAAGAGTATTCAAAAGATCGTGTTACCCTCGTGATGTGTGGCAATGCTGTGGGATTTTTGCTAAAGCCAGGGCTTATTTATAAGTCGAAAAACCCTCGTGCTTTGAAAAATAAAAATAAGAATCTCCTTCCCGTGTATTGATGCATAATCCAAAAGCATGGATTACTAAGATGTTGACTCCAACTGGTTCCACAGTGTTTTATCCCACAAGTCAGTAAATATCTCTTAGAGAAGGGCTTGCCATTTAAGATCCTTCTCCTGTTGGATAACGCTGGTGGACACGCGACTGATCTTTCGCATGAGGGCATTCAGGTTGAGTTCCTGCCACCCAACACAACGTCCTTAATTCAACCGATGGACCAGGGGGTTATCAGGGCGTTCAAGGCCCTCTACACTGAAGAATACCTTGGCGGACCTCGTTGCGTGTGTGGATGCCGCCAAGAAGATGAGGATGAAACATTCAATTTGAAGGCGACTGGCGGCAGTACACACTGCCACGTGCCTTCAGAACATCCAGAAGGCACTGCCAGAAATGAAACCTGCACAGTTAACGCGAGCTGGAGGAAGTTGTGGTCCGAGATTGTTTACGACGACGAGGGATTTACGCCTGCCGAGATTCAACACTCTGCACGGAAATCTGTGCAGTTGGTGCGATAATTGGAGGTGACGGGTTTGGTGACATGACGACGGAAGACGTTGACGAGTTGTTGACTGCCATTCCCAGCCGCTAACTGGACGAGAGATCAAGACCTGACAAAATCAGGCAGTGAGGAAGAAAATGAACCACAGGAAGAGACCCAAGAAGTTTGTCGAAGAAACAGGCTTAACATTAGAACGGGCTTGCCAAGCTCTGCAACCCAGCGAAGGAGCTGGAAAGAATTGTCACAAGAATGGGACGAGGATATGGTTCGTTCTCTGCAGTTCTGCAACAAAATCGATGAAGACATGACTCCCTACAGGATGCTCTTCGATCGTAAAAGAAGCAGCGGCAGCAACTTCCGATCACAATGTTCTTCCAGCCGCATAAAAGAGCCAGTTCCTCCTGCTACTATGCCTTCGGAAGAAATTGAAGAAGTGTCCCAGGAAGAAGTTGAAGAGGTGTCCCAGGAAAAAGACACCTCAGTCTGAAGAGACGTAAAATACAATCATTGGCTGCACAGTAGAAGACATCATCAGCTTCATCATCATCATTTCTACTGTGCAGCAAATTCATTGCCATCATCATTCAAGTTTTCTTCAACTTCTTTCATGGTGGGTACAGTAACAAGCTTTATTTCTTTATATACTTTAATATTCTAACATTTTAATATTAGTGCCTGTTTTAGATTAGGGTACTGTACATGCATTAAGTGTTCTGTACATTAAAGGGTGGTTTGTTAACAGTACATACTGAGGAGGGCTTTATTGTAACTTCCAACTCTATCGTGGTGAGTAAAATACTGTACAATTGTACAGTACACACCATAACAATCTTTCTATTTTTTATGTTCACTTACTGTTTTATTGCTTATCATTTGTGCCTGTGTACTGTATGTACGTATTGTAGATATCTGTACATTACTGTAAGGGTGGTTTTGTTAACAGTACTATGTAAAGGGAGGGTTTTAAAAGTCTGAATACATGTTAAATAAATACTGTAAATATGGTGTCCCTACTGCTGGATTTTCAGCTATCGTGCCAGTTCTGGAACCTATCTACCGCGATAAACGAGGGTTCACTGTATATATATATATATATATATATACATACACACACACACACACAGTAAACCCCGTATTAGGGGGGATGGGTTCCAGGCCCTGTGAATAGCTAAAATCTGCTAATGCTTAGAACCCCCCCTCTAAAAATGCTTATAACTGTCTACCATGAAAGGTCAAACACCAGATTACAGGCAGTCCCCGGTTAATGGCGATCCGGTTTTACGGGGCTTGTCTAGCGACGAAAATCAGCAGTTTTCGGCGCCGAAAATCGCCGATTTCCACTTATTGGCACCGATAATTGGTCATTGGCGGTAACCGAAAATCAGTGCTTTTTGGCGCCGATAAGACCCAAAATTCACTGAAAAGGCACGAAAATCAACGATTTCCGGTTAGTGGCGATTTTCAGTTATCATCACACTCTCAGAATAGAACCCTGCCGATAACCAAGGACTGCCTATATGCCTAAAAATACCAGCCTACATCAAATATTCATTAAACTATTACCTTATTACTGTTATTAATCTTTGAAATTATATTAATACCTGTATAATGTCCAAGCCATCTTAAACATTTTATCTTTACAAATATACATACGTATTTTAGGGCTTACAGCTGTAGGTGAAAATAATCCAGTCCCCCCTACGTATTCAACCACGCACATTTTCTTTCATACAGTTGCAAGCCATCCCATTTTCTTTCAGAGGGGAACCATTGATATTTATACATAATTCACAAGGAGAGAGAAAGAGAGAAAAAAAAAAACATATGCACATTTAAAAAAGTTTAATACAGCACTACGTACATATTAAGATTACTACATACGTAAATCATACGAGTACTCACCAGTGATGAATGTTGATTAAAGATGATGATGAATTAGCTGTGCAGTCCAATGAATGACAATAAAGATATAACTGCACAGCAAAGCAGAGGAGTTACAACTCATCTGAGGGCGCCTCTTCACCTTCAGGAGGCGCTTCGGGAGGCACTTCTTTAGTTGATTTGGGAGGCACTGCTTCAGGCGATTGGGGAGGCACTACTTCAGGCAATTGGGGAGGCATTTCTTCAGGCGATTTGAGAGGCAGTACTTCGGGTGATTTGGGGGGCTTTGGAGGGGCCTTCTTCGTCTGTTTGATGAACATAGTGATAGGCAGTTGCTGTCGCTGCTTTTTCATGGTGGTGAGGGCTTGATTATAGGACTTCAGTGCTAAATCAAGGATGTTTGAAAACTTTAAGGAGCATTCCATATAAGGATCCCATGTTGAAACATACTCCTGCGTATCCTTGATCATTCTCTTAACGTGGGACAGATGTTCCAAAGTCAGGCCGCCCTCCCCTCTTCCTCCTGCTCCTCCCTGAACCTGGCGATCTTCTTCTTCCTCATTGGCAGACTTTGTCAGGTCTTCCAAATCCTGGTCCGTCAGGGGTCAGAGTGGGCATCAGTGAGGATGCCGATTTTATCTTCGGTGATGTCCTCAAGCCTTCTCCACCTAGAATCCTCGCCAACTGGACAACCTTATTAATGGCCGAATGTTGAATTTCCTCAGGAGAGAAGCCCCTGTAATCATGAACACATTCAGGCCTCAACTTGTTCCAGCACGCATTCAGGGTCTCCTTCTTCATGTCATTCAGTGATCGGTTGATGATGGTCAGACGTGGCAATCGTGAATTTACACCAGTAGTCTTTTAGCATAAATTCACTGTCATTGTCCATTGCATTCACAAGGTGCTGGAGGGAGTTCCCGGTATAGAGTGCCTTGAAGGCACGGATCATGCCCTGGTCCATAGGCTGGAGGAGAGAGTTGGTGTTGGGAGGAGGAATGCAAGCTGGACTCCCTTGTAATAAAGATTGAGAGGGTGGCCACCAGCGTTATCCGTAATCAGCAACATCTTGAACTCCAAGCCCAAGTTGTTCAGGTATTGTCTAACTTGAGGGATGAAGCTCTGATGGAACCAGTACTCTGTAAGGACTTTGGTGATCCAGGCCTTAGGGTTATGCATCCAGAACACACGAAGCAACGCCTTGTTCTTATTCTTGAGGATCCTGGGGTTTGCAGCCTTGTAAATGAGGCCTGGTTTAAGTATGAAACCAGCCGCATTCCTACACATGATGAGGGTAACCCTATCCTTCGGGGCCTTGAATCCTGAGGCTTTAGCTTCGTCCTTCATGGGGTATGTCCAGGAAGGCATCTTCTTCCAGAACAGGCCAGTCTCATCCATACTGAACACCTGTTCTGGATGGTAGCCCTTCTCCTCTATGATTTTCTTGAAGGTCTCCGGATATTTCGCGGCTGCTTCAGTGTCTGCAGAAGCTGATTCCCCATGCAAAGTAACAGACTTTAGGTGGAACCGCTTTTGAAATCAGTGGAACCACCCCTTGCTGGCCTGGAAACCTTGAGGCACTGATGATTCCTGCTTGGGGCTCTTCCCCCTCTTCTTCTTCTGCTTCTGTAGGCACTGGTTCATCGAAGCCTAAAAAGTTTAATTCCCTTTCTTCAACGCCTTCTCTGCCTGTACTACGTCACGCTCCGTAGCAGTTGATAACTGCTGGTAGAGTTGTCGCGCTTTCTCACGCAATGATGTTGAGCAAGGGCACATTCTTCTTCCGCAGTCCTTTATCCAGAATGCCAGAGCAGATTCCATCTTCACGATTGTTTTATCCCCCCCCGCACTGTCACAACTGTCTTTGCACTACCGAAGTAGCTCATATTGGCAGACTTTCGTATCTCTCCCTCTTTCTTCTTTATATATCTCACTGTGCCCTCATTAACATTAAAATGGCGACCAACCGCGGCAAAACTTTTGCCCTCCTTTAACATGTCAAGAACTTTTACATTCTCCTTGAGTTTCTTAACAGTCTTCTTTCTTTTAGACTCTTTGCCAGAAGTTTTAGAAGGAGCAGGGCATTTTTTTAGGAGGCATTTTAGGGCCGAATACCGCTGATGCACAAAGATTAAGAAATCAAACACAAAAATGCTCGATTTCACTCGGTAAGAAGGACCTGCGAACTACGCATGAACTGAGAAGGATGTGGATGCGGTCTCCCAGAATTCCATGTTTGCGAGTTGGTCGTGAATGTTCAGCCAATCAGCGCCAAGTGAACAGCCAATGAGTGCCAAGGAAAATGAATGGCACTTCTGGATTGGCTGCTTTGCAGATAACAGCCAATAGTGTGTTGAGTATCATTGGTCCTGGGTACACAGCGTCCAGCATCTCGAGTTCTTTATATATTTGCAGAGAGGTGGCGTGGGTGAAGCACTTATAAGAAAAACAGATATATGTTATTGAAATTTTGCTGTGTTTACATTAATATATTACAGGTAATATTTGAAAATTAGTAAATCTTTTTTAATCACATACAAAATGTACTTACAGTAGTCATGAATATATACTTAGTATAGTACGTACATGAAAATGCTACGTACCCCAGACGTAAACATACATACCCTGCTATTCCTCTTGTCTTACATATTTTAGATATGCTCTATGTACTACCTGTAGTACTACGTATCATCCTAAAACACTTTTTGTAGGCAATATTTAAAAATCATCCTACAACAAAACATTTAATAAAATGTACAGTACTGTGTGCGCAGAATATCAGTGTTAGTATATGTACGCGCAGTACAGTAGTACCATGCATATACAGTAGCGGCAGATTATCAGCAAATGACCCAGTATAACCCATTTCATTGCTATCTCTCGTTTGTGTGTTTTGTGTGTACAGTACTATGGACTAAGAATATTTTTTTAAATCGTGCATTAAGATGTCCTCTAAATGCTCTGCTTCTTCTAAGACCTCTGGCAAATAGCCTACAATTAATGACTGATGAGAAGAAAGTAGACATGATTATTATGTTAAGAGAGGGCAAACGTCACGGAGAAGTAGCAGCCCATTACAGCATGACATTAATTGCTGTCGCCTGCATTGAGCATGAACAAGGTAAAATACTCATGCAGCCCTACCGTACCACCTTCGTTGCCATGTTCAAATACCTTAACGTGACAGTGCCTCCCGTCATTCATCGTATTGCTCAGCTAATTGATCATCATCATCATCTACAGTTCTGTATATGTAATCAACATTCATCACCAGTTACTACCCATATAATTTAACTTTATTATTTATTATTATTACAGGTACCCATTGTAGTATTACATAATATTATTATTTAATTTCTATTACTATTATATGTATTTTAGTATTATTATTAATTTACATTATTATTTAATGTTATTATGCAATAAATAATATGGAAATACAGATTATTGTTATACGAAAAAGACAAAAAATCTTTATCCGTGAATAGGCAGTTTCCTCGCAAATATTTTTATAGATATGATCCACAGAAAACCCTGCGAATACGTGAGTTTTCCCACGAATAAATTTTAGATAGGTTCCACAGAAAAACCTGTGAGTGGGTGAGCCCATGAATCGTGAGAACGCGAATACAAGGGGGTTTACTGTGTATATATATATATATATATATATATATATATATATATATATATATATATATATATATATATATATATATATATATATATATATATATATATATATATATATATATATATATATATATATATATATATATATATATATATATATATGTATATATATATATATATATATATATATATATATAATATATATATATATATATATATATATATATATATATATATATATATATATATATATATATATATATATATATATATATATATATAATATATATATATATATATATATATATATATATATATATATATATATATATATATATATATATATATATATATATATATATATATATATATATATATATATACTGTAATATTATGCCTTGTGCTTTCTTCTTTGGAATTAATGTATTAATTTTACTCCAGATTCTTTTTCTAAATTAATTAGATCCTAGGGTAGATCACCACTGTTACGTGTGGGTCTTGGTCAATTAACGTAATCTATGAGGCCTTGAGTTGCCAATGACACACGTAACCTGTCAATTAAAGTTAAAGTAACCTCAAAGACAGACAATTATTTAATTGAATAAGGTCGCCAGTCAAGGAAAACCCGACAAAGAAAGAATGTGTAATTAGCAAGGAAATTGCATGAACTATCGCCCACATCGGACACAGTCAATTTTCGCTTTGCTTCACGTAAAGTTATACACAACGGAGGTGTCTGCTGATATATATATCACGCAGTTTGGTACTAGGATTGCTATTTCTCTTCCAGACAATGGGGTCGAGACACAAGGCTGCCTGAATGCTGAAAGTTACTTACTTAACCTTCCCTAATTCCTATTCACTGCTTGGGAATAGTTGTGTGTCGCTAAGCAGTATTAATTATTCTTACACTTGACTTCGTAAAAGTAAATTGGTTACACTGGGTTATCTTAGATGGTGGCGAAGTGGGAAAAAACAAAGAAATGGAAATACAGACAGAGATACTAGCGAATCGACAAAAATTTGCAAAAATTTCCAGACTTACCTTCACGTAGGCTGCTTGCGCACTGCAACGGACGCCTGGAAGTTCTGGGATTTTATTTCATCACTTGACTTAGTAAATAAAAGATGGAAAAGGGACAAAGGGACAGAATTATCAGGAGCACTGACGCGCATGTGTCCCCTAAGACAGTTGGTTCCTCTCTCTGACCTCTTTCAGTCAAAATAGGGCGGCGTTGGGCTGTTTTCGCACCAGGATGACTATATGCCTCCGGCAGTCTGGAATCTACAAACATCGCCGATACATAGAATAGGGGAAAAAGAAGCTTAAGGCCACCTTTACTAGAGGTTACTTGGTGAACTCTCCCTATGGTGTTATGCCCCTAATACTAATTAAAGACGATACTTTTTTTGAAATACCCAGCCTATCCCTGCATACACGAAGACGCCTTCTTGTCTTTCTTCGCGTTATTTTTCCTACAATAAAATGCATAGAGGGTGAACAGCAGAATATTTATAAAAATATATATATATATATATATATATATATATATATATATATATATATATATATATATATATATATATATATATATACATATGTATATATACATTTATTTATTTATTGCTTAAGTTGAATGCAAACAAAAATACAAACTGAAATTTAAGTGAAATGCAAAGATTATTATCAGAATATGAACTCATGTGTCTGTGTCTCCAACACAATAGACAGTATAACAATAAATTAAAAGCTGCCAAGTAGCCAGTCAGTCTGTGAAAATGGATAATGAATTTGAAACTGCAATGCATCAGTCTTCATAGCAGAATTATCTTCATTAGTGTCAGCAGTTATTGTTATTAAAAACATGTCACCAAAGAAATGTGTACTGTAATTTTTGGGAACTCTTGAAGTGCCTTAGAGGCCTTTCAGAATGGTCCTGAAAGCCTTTATGTTCAACAAATTTAAGTTATCATTCTGGAGAGTATGTGAAGCAGATATATTTCAGGTCACCACATTAAAGGAAATTAGGGTGTTGATTGATAAAGCACCCAGTAATGCAATTACCATGACTAGATCAAATATATATATTTCTTCCAGAGGTTTGTTAATATCTCAAAAGCCCATCATCTTTGATAAGTGGCAGGCATTGTGGAATAATGAATCTGACAATAATAAATTAAACCAGATTAAACCAGCTGATGGGTTGTGGGGTGGTTCTTAACAAAAAAAGATTGCCACAGTGAAGTAATGTTATCATATCTTCAAACTGGTTGCACTCATCTGACTCATGAGTATTTAATAGGCAACCCATAAGATTTAATCCTTTGATGCAGCGATTGCAGAACAACACCTACAGTGAAACTTATCTTTAGTGATTGTCCAGTTTTCAACCAACAGTATATAATATCAATTCCAGGAAACAAATCCTTGAAAGTTTTTAAAATCTTCAACATTTTCAGTTTTTTCTCATACAGCAATAAATTTCTAAGGGATTGCAGTATATTAAATAAGATCTAATACATTCATTAAGAACAAACCCTTTGTGTCAGCATTATGAGAGCAGGTTGTTTTGTCAATGCACTTTACATGGTGAACTGTAGGCATCTGCAACTTCTCTTTTGCCCTTGGCAGCGCCCACTTCTCAGTGTTTGTGTTACCTCCATTCCCACTTCCTTTCTTCCATCTTGCTGTTCAACCTCTTGGCCTAAATTTAACTCATTAATTACTGATGATTCCAAATCTCTAACAAGTATAGGATTTGCTGTCATTTCACCTAATAAAAGATCAGTTCCATTGTTCAAATAATGCCTCTAGTTTCACACCAGAACAGCGTTTAATAAATTAAGCTTTTGAGATTATTAAAAATATGCCACCACAGAAATTTGCAATTTTCAGTGACTCAAGAAGTGCTACTGAAGCCCTTCAGAACTGTTATCCAAATAATTATATGGACCTGGTGAAAAATTTGAAATTTGTTGGATGCATGCTCTTGTGGGCACAGAAGGAAAAAGGATGCTGAAAATACAGCCAAAGCTGCAATTACTGTGACCAGATGAAATGTGACCATACCAGTCAGTGATTAACATCTCTAAAACCCACCAGGTTTAATAAATAGCACAGTTTATGGAATGATGAACCTGATAAGAACCAGTTAAGCAGACCAAACCCATGGCTGACTTGTGGCATTCTTTGAACCAAAAAGAATGTCACGCCAAAGTTATTTTATCTTGCCTTCAAACTGGTCATGTGTTTGACCCATAGTGAATAGCCCACATGACCTAATCCCTGTATGCAGAGAATACAGTCAACACCAACAGCTGTAGTGAATGCCCAAACTTCAGCTGACAACAAATATCAAGTTCTGGAAATAAATCAGATAGGGAAATTTTGTTAGAAATTGCAGTTATCCAGTTTTAAGGAATTGCAAGTTACTGGATAAAATTAAAATTCTAATATTAAAGACAAACCCTTCAGGCCAGCCCTATGAATATTAAGTATTTTGACTTAGTGGTCTGCTTAAACTACTTGATAATATTAACTCCTTTGAGAGTTATGTCATATATGTAGACTCTCATAAAGCTCTCCCAAAAGATTTGTTTTTAAATGAGCATGGAAAATTGGAACCAGTTGAGGTTAAATGAATTAGACAGATACTGTATATGAAAAAAGACCAAAAGGAAAAAATGAAAGTAAGAGGTAGAAAGTAATGCAGCTGGCCAAAGGAATATTACAAACTCTTTAGCACTTGTCTGTGTAATCTTGTAAGAAATATAGTATATTTAAGGAACTGGTTTGCATCTCTATGAAAATATTATATCTTTGATATATGTCAGGTTCTCAGAGTTTTTCTTTATTTGCAGATATATCATAACTTTAAGAAGGAAGTTGACAAGTACCGAATCAATGTGTATAGGTGCGATGGTCCCTGTGTGAAAAAACGTCCTTTTTTTGGAATTTTGCGACGAGCAATAGGGCGTCCTCCTGGTCCTACAGACAGATGGTGGGCACAGCATCAGTTAGAGTGTGGTGGAACCTTCCATAAAGTTGGAGGTCCAGGATCCACATCATGTGAAGATATAATTATTGAAAAGAAAATTGAGAAAAGGCGAATTACCAAAAGCTGTAAGAAGTTTGACAGTTCAGGCCCAAGTTCTTTAAGCTCTGCCATTACTGATACAGTTAGAAGAAAAGAATCAATTTCCCGAAGAACAGCTGGTAATCAAAGAAAAATGATTAGCAAAAAGGCTGCCTGTCAAAAAAAAAGTTTTGATGAAGATGCAGTACTGAAAAGAATTCGTGATAAATATTCAAATGTTAGGCAGACCATAATGTTATCAGGGGAAGCAGCAAGTCAACTGAGGGAGTCTTATCATGAGCGTTCATACAATAGCTATCAAATGAATGATTCTCGTGATCGTTACCGTTACGTTATCCTGCTCCATTTGGTAACTATGTAGAGGGAAAAATTAATTATAATTATCAAAGCTATTCTCCAAAGCAGATTAAGATTAAAAAATATTTGGAGAGATACAGAGAAGCCAGAAAGTCTTTAGAATCACATGTTAGTGAATCACCCTCATCTTCACAACCCTTCCACACTAACAGTAAATCTATGTCATGTGTTCAAACTTCAAACTCCCAGAAAAATTACCAACAACTAGTAAGTGCTAGACATTTCAATTATGATTATAAGTCAAAAACACCAGATAAAATAAGGTTAGCAAAATATATCAGTAAATATCGAATGATGGTGCATTCTAGCTCAAATGATTTGGTGTCATCCACTGGTTCTTGTAAAGAGACTTCAAGATCTGTTGAAAATAATTTGGTAGCTTCAGGAAAATCTTTCACAAAGAATGACCTGTCATCATTTCCTGGTACTTCAAAGACTACCTTATGCCCCATTTGCAGTGTTACAGTATCATTTGAAGATTATGATCAGCATTTGGGAAATTGCTTTGGTGATGATTTTGACTTTGAGGATGCTTTAGATAGTGAAGAAAAAGATCCTAGCAAAGTCTCTATCTCATTGTCTGCTACCAGAACTGATAGAAAGAAAACATGTGCTGACTATTGGGATGATATGTTTGCAGCCACCAATTGTAGGAATTGTGGGTCAAGAGTCTTCTTAGAAGAGATGCAGTTACATCTTCAGTATTGTACAGATTCTGATGAGTCAAGTTCAGAAAATTCACCTGAAAAATTAACTTACCAAAGCTCAAAGGATAAAAAGGAACTCTTCATGAATGATTCGTTAAGTAAAGATTTTGTGTCTTGTCCCTCATGTCTGGAAAGGGTTAAAGAAGAGAAGATCAATGAACATTTAGATGAATGCCTGAGTTTTGTTTGTGAAGAATTTTGAATAGCTGTCATTTACTTTCAAAATGTATGTGTGAATACCACTTAAAGTCAGCTATTGATTGTGAATATAATAGGAGAACATACCAGTCTGATACTCCATTCTGACTATGAAGGGATATTATTATTTACGGTAAGTGCCTTAATTTTGTAATTTATAGTAATTTCTGAGGATGAAAAACAAATGTACTAGTATTTTGTTTTTACAAAACTCATCATCTATAATTACCTCAACCCCATTCCATGTAATTTTAACAGCTTCTAAAGTGACCTGATATGATAACTTTGAGCTTGGTGGTTGATATATTGAATTCATAAACTTTTGCTTGAGATCTTATCAAACATGCCTTAGGTATAATTGTTGAAATTGCCACATTTATTGTATTTATATGTAAATTTTAGGTAATTTGTGTGCTATAAAAGGAATAGCAATTCTGCCTTTAAATAAGATGGCTATTTTTGTTATAGATTTTACAAATGGTGTATATTTATATTGAAGTACTATTCTGAACTTCCCTTTAACTATATTTTAAAGAAATATATGTCTCTATACAGAGTACAAATCTCTTATTGTTCATATTCAGTACTAGTTGCCTGGGGCAGTGTGTTATCAGCCAAAAAACAGTCTTCAGTGCAAGAATGAATTCATGGGTCCCCTTCTGTTTTGAGTGACCCTTGTTGATGTTATAATTTATATTAGCGGCTTTTCTTAAAATGCAGACCTCTAGATATAAACTCTTATGGGAATTGTCTGTTATTACTCTACTTTCTGATTTTTTTTGCCCATTCCCAACAGGATATACAACCCACTGACTTCCCCCTTTTGCTCTGAAGTTTAATTGAGAAAAAGGTAGGCATTTTGTTTACGTAGTCAGCAACTCTGCTCAGCCTTCTTTTAAGTTGGTTTGGCATTCTACTTTTCATTGACAAAATGATTAGTTTGTGTCCATCAGCAGTGTGTGATTAGCTTTGGTGTGCCCAATCTATATCTAAAGCAATATTCAGTGTACTCTATATACTCGCGTATCATGCGACTTTTGAAGACCTAATTTTGAAGCTAATTTTAAGGGGTTGGCATCATACACAAGATATAAAATTAGCGTATGTAAGATGCAGATATTAGTATCGTAATATAAAATACAAACAATGAATATGCATTTTTTCCATGGATCTTTTAAAAAGTCACGCTTTACTTCACTGTGTCCAATAATATTGTACAGTATGTAAAGTATTGTCATATTACTATTGTGTTGTAAAATACAAAAATGGCGATCATGCGCCATTTGCATTGTTTAGATTTTCGTGAACGTGGACAACGATACCATTCGGGAATTTTTGTTTAGGCATCAATTTCTGTTTAAAGATAACCATGGGGGAAAGTTTCGTCCCATTTGTAATACACGTTAAAACAACAGTAAAATGTGTTCTTTCACGTCCAGTAGTTTTGATTAAAATACTTTTCTCCCCAATTTTATTTAGAGTCGACTTTGTTGGCATATCAAAGTTTAGGGGAGTTTCATCCATGTTGCCAATATACAATAATTTATAGTTATTAGTAGCTTGAACATTGTTTTCTCAGATTCGGCTACAACACTTGCAGCTCAAATTTGGCAGTACAGTATATTTCCTTGCCGATCTTTTCTCCATAGCAAATAAGTGTATACTGTACTGTAATGTAAAAACTATATCAGTACTATTCTACTTAACAACATTTGTAACATAACTACGTTAATTATTTACTATTGTACGATGGTTGAAATGCAAGCAAAACAGCTGTTGTTATCCAGTTCAGTTTGATCATAGCAAAATAGCTGTTTCTCAGTTTGGTTGTTTATGGCTATATGCGTTTAAGCAACGAGTATAGCATTACTAACAATACTTTTATCATTCTCTTTTAATTTTTCAACTTAATTTAACCAGAAGATGGGATAAAGAGATGAAGGAAAAGAGGTTAGTCTATTGTAATTTGGTCTCTCAAAAAAGGACCTTGCATGAAAATTTGGGGTCATACGACATGCGAGATATTGCGCTGCACGATTATATATGGTAATTGTACTAATGTTTTTATGCTGTACTGTATTTTTCCTTGCCTACTATGCATAAGCAAAGGAGTCTAAGCCACATAAAACTGAAATTTTTAAAAAAGATTTTTATCCATGTCATAAATGAGTTGTTGGTGTGGCAAATAAATCTCACATTTTCCATATGGAAGTACAACTTGAAGTGTACCTTGCAAAGCACATTTTAGGTGATAACTTTACATCATCACTCAGTCATGACCACCTAGTCAGGAGCCTGTGATAGTAGAGAACCCTGAAATATGAATGCCCAATTTTAGTCTGAAACATGAGTAGTCAGTCAGGATCCTGAGTTAAAAGCATTCATTAAGGATCACCAGTACATGAACAACCTTTATGGCCTGATAAGACCCAAAAATCCTGTATGTAAGTATTACTGAGACTCAGATGTCATATATGAGAGCTAGAAACAGGTGCCTAATGTCCATTTCAGGGACCGTGAGCCATCGTTTTTCTCAAATATCTTTCAAACTAATTATTTGATCGAAATGGCACTTTGACACAGTGTACAAGACACCTCCCGCTAATTTTTGGTAATACTGTATAGTAGTGCATTGTTTAATGGTGTTAGTTAAGGCATTTACTTTTGACTTTTAAAGGCAAAGCCGCATGAGTCAGCAGGCCTAAATTATGCGATCGAACGCCCGCTATCCCATATAGAGAGGAAAGAGGCGGCGGAGGTGGGGAGGCGAGGAAAATGGGTTGAGGTAGGGATGAGGAGGGAAAGGGAGAGGGAGGGACGGGGTGACTGCGAGTTATCATTTTTCTCAAATATCTTTCAAACTAATTATTTGATCGAAATGGTACTTTGACACAGTGTACGAGACACCTCCCACTAATTTTTGGTAATATAGTGCATTGTCAAATTGTTTTAGTTGAGGTGTTTACTCTTGACTTACATGGTGTTGCCAAGCATCGCCAAACTATGCATTCGAACGTCCTTTATCCCCATCCCGTCCCTCCCTCTCCCTTTCCCTCCTCATCCCTACCTTAACCCATTTTCCTCGCCTCCCCACCTCCGCCCCCTCTTTCCTCTCTATACGGGATAGCGGGCGTTCGATTGCATAGTTTAGGCCTGCTGACTCGTGCAGCTTTGCCTTTAAAAGTCAAACGTAAATGCCTTAACTAACACCATTTAACAATGCACTACTATATTACCAAAAATTAGCAGGAGGTGTCTTGTACACTGTGTCAAAGTGCCATTTCGATCAAATAATTAGTTTGAAAGATATTTGAGAAAAATGATGACTTGCAGTCCTTGAAATGGATAGTAGTGCAATAGGCACCTTATATAACAACCAGAGACAAGAACACCTGTTATGGACCATCAATACACAGCTCACTGAAACACACACTACATTGCTCCATAACACTATGGAATGTCAAAGCTTGAGACACTGAAAGTTTGTTGATAGCACATTTGAAACCCTGATACGGGGAGGTAGAATCTGAACATAAGTTTATGAGTGCCAATTTTGTCAATTTTGATACACCAGGTGATTGCCATGTTGTTGTAAGACGTAGACCCAGAATAGAAGATGCAATTACTAAAGCAATGTGTTTGATTGCACTTGAGTGCCAATCTGACCTTGCAAGTAGATGAGGTGGATGTAAGATGCTGTCAACTCTGTCAGCTCGAGGGTGAAGCAGGTTACATCCAGTTGAGCACTAGGCGCATCAAGGAAATGATAATTCCTTTATTCCTGGAGTATCCATAGTCATCCTTTCACTAATTACATACTAGAAAGCAGCCTTTAGGTTGAAGGATGATGGCACACTTGGTTGACATGGTTACAGCTACACTGATGAATAAACTTTGAGCAATAGAACCATGTCATCATGAGCAGTAAGTCAAAGGATTGCTAATATGAACAACTGATGATACTGCTGGAGACCTATCAAGGAACAAGTTCGGACAACCTTGATGCTTCAGACCATAGATCCTGTACAATTGGAATCATTTATTATCAACTGGAGGTTCAGTAGTGCACCAAGATAACAGACCGTGGTATATAGTACTTATGGATATATTGGTGCTAAATGGAAATATCGATTTGAGGGTTTTTGCCTCTGGATCGAGCGCCAAACTTTTTTTTAAACCAGGTAGTTTTAGTGGGTACACCACTTGCTTACCAGCATCTATTGTGTTATTGTTACTGTTTCTTTATTAATTTACATTGCTTGCTACTGCATGCAAAACACTAGAATAAACAACAGCAAGTATTGACATGAACAACAGAACTGACAAACAGCTGTTTGCTAATGTTAGTTACCGTAACTAACACACATTTACTTAGAGTTGCGTTACAGTTGTCCTGTTAAAAACTTGCTTATTTTCAATGTAATTCCAAAAATAAAAATCAAATACATTTTTATCCATCCGTCATGCAATGGAGAAGGTGTTAAGGAAGTATGCCACTAACTTGAAGCAGCCGGTATTATAGCTGAGGCTAAAGAAATGAATAATGAGCAGACTCCAAAACAATTTGGAGGCAAAAGCAATGTCTGAAGCTGACAAAATCACACGTACTTCATTTAATTTACTGTATTTATAAATAAAGTACTGTAATGTAGTTGCAATTTTTAAACCGAGATTTGATAATTTATGAAAGAAATGTCTCTGAATTAAGTTTCATTCACCAACTAAAGACAGTGATGATGTCAAAAAAACTTAATCAGCCAATGATCTTAAAAATGTAAACAAAACCAGAATGCATCCATCCTCCACTAAAGAATTCCGTCTTTTAGAATTCCGGATGAACAACCGAATCAAGAAACAGCTGATTTCAACTTCATTTATGGTAACTATCGAGTAGACAAGTTTTTAAAACTTGCTGATTCTCAATGGTGGCTTCCATAAGTAAAAATTGTATACATTTTTATTCATCCTTCATAAATTAAAGCTGCAGGTTATAGCCGCGCCTGAATAAAACGAATAAAGGGCAGGCTGTAAAACTTTTTGGAATACTGTAGGCAAAAGTGATGTCTGGAACTGGTGAAATCACACTTACTGCTTTTACAATAACGTAATGTGCACATTTTAAATCCAACTTTGTTGCTTTTCAAGAAAAAGTATCTCCGAATTATGTTTCTTCTAGCAACTAATGGCAATGAAGCTGTCAGCAGTACCATGACCACCAGTGGTCTTGGTAATTTTCAATCAGCCGAGATTTTGAGAATGTAAAGAATATCAAATGCAAATGGAATACGATGGCAATGTTTATATTCTGTAATACAGTAACAATATTATGATAATGCATGCAAAATACTGTAATTAGATGCAGCAAGGAAAACAACCTTTATTTAAATCATCATTACTGTATTATAAACATAGTTGTACTGTTTAAACTTTGCAAATGATTACTTTTCTCCAGAAAATATTTAGGTTTTTAAAGCTTTTCAGTTTTTAGAATTATGGATAAGAGATCGTAAACCTGTATAAATATTTTGCTGTGTTTACATTAATATTAATATTTCAAAATTAGCAAATCATTGTTTTAATATTTCAAAATTAGCAAATCATTGTTATAAGCATTTTAGGGGTGTTTATACTTAAGAGTAAGAGTTGTAGGAAGGTAATGCAAGATGACTTTGGGTGTCTTGGGATGATGGTTTGGGGTGTATTTTTGTTTGAAATGATATTAAATTGTTTTAGTATGATAATTTAAGGTATATTTTTGTTTGAACTATTAAATTAGGCAGTGAACAGTTAAAATAGGGAGTTATAAGTATCTTAGTTTAAGGGGTACAGGGTATAAATATACTTTACAGCAAAAACGTGCACATATATATATACAACAATATATCGGAGTTTCTTTTATATCGGTGTAGGCTCAGACGCTTTTATCCGTTATCTCGGTGAGCTACTGTACTAAGTATAATTACTACATGGGAGACTACAATTTACCTTCACTTCTTAGGTTTGCATGACTGCTACAGTAACTCCAGGTTATTAGTAGGCAGGACTAGTGGTAGAGATATCAAACAGGAACTGAGTCATTATGAATCCATTTTGAGTGAAGAAAACACCAGAGAATTCTGTACAGTACTGTCATAAAAAGCATACTTATGTAAAAATTATGACAAAGTGGCATACAGTGAGTTTTAGCTACATTTTAAAGGATAACCACAGATCAAGACTGACTTGGGAGTGGTAATTGTGTCCATGTCTATAAACATTCTGAAGAGGGATTGCTTACAATTCAGAATACCATTTGGGTTGGACTAGTATTTTCTTGTGAATTTCCTCAGGATTCTCATTGGAAGGAACCCATTAATGTTCAGAATACCTGTCAGAGAAGTAATGATCATCACTTTTTCTACTATAGGAATTTTGTTTCAAAACTTGAGTCTCATACTAGGTTTAAGAAATTCCAAGTCCCCAAGGCTTCTAAATAGGGCTTTGCAAGATCCTTGAGAGAGCCCTAGAGCAAAAACCTGATCAGTGGTATTTTCCAAAATTTTTGTGGGTGATTTCATTAATATGGCATACATATTTGTTTATGCACATATAAAAACCCTCAGTCTTTACATATGGGATGTATTTTCACCACAAGCTGGAGCCAGCCGTTTAACTTAAAACAAGGTGGATGTTGGTAGTAGGCTACTGATGGAAGGGGAAGAAACACTCCCATCTTTTACTTATTGGCTGTGTCTCTTCTGCTTCCAGTTGTTTCACTTAATTCTTTATTATTTATTATTATTTTTGTTTTTGAAGATAATTTTTGTTCTGAGATATATTGCCTATACATACTGTATAGAATATTGAAATAATGGAACAAGCTCTATTGTTACATTTTGTTATTTTCGGTCTTTCTTGCTGCATAGGTATACCTACAGTTATACTACGTAGTTGTTTTCAACTCGTTTTAGCCTATGAGCCTTTCTCTTTAATTCCTTCTCTAACTTGGTTTTGCCATTTTGATATAATGCAAACCCAGCTTGGTCTTAGCCTTGGAGTTTGTTTTGTTATATCTTTTTTTTCTATTGTGCACCCAAGGAGAGAGGCCAGCCTCTCACCTCCAAGTATTGTATTTTTAGACATCTGCTCAACCTTGTTATATTGAACAACCTTATTCTACATCTCCTTTCTGCTTGTTCTGAAGTGTTTTCTCTCTGAACAAGCAGTTTTTCTTTCAACTACAGGCAGTCCCCGGTTTATGACGGGTCCAGCTTACGACCTTCCAAGGTTACAACTCTTTTTCAACTATATTCATCAGAAATTATTTCCTGGTTTACGACGCATGTTCCGGGGTTACGACGCGTCAGTATGCCGATCCGACGGAAGAAATATGGCTCCAAAACAGCAGAATAATCATTTTGGAGGGTTTTTTTATGAAAAACTCAATAAAAATGCAGTTTACATCGTTTTCAATGTACCCAAAGCATTAAAACTAAGGTTTTCTTATGATTTTTTATGATTTTCAACGATTTTTCGGTTTACAACGATTTTCGGTTTACGACGCGGCGTAAAAACGGAACCCCCGTCGTAAACCGGGGACTGCCTGTACACATTTACTTGTAATGTTGTAATGTTTTAGTCTTTCAGACGACGTAGAGATTGAGAAACATCGAGACGGAGACGGAGGGTTCTCTTGCTACAGTGTGGTGGTTTCGTAACCGTTGTACGAGACCTCTGCTTGCCTTCCAGCATGGATCCCCCTCTCTTGTCACGAGGCAGAATTGGAGGTTGATGTTGCAGGACCTTTAGACAGAGTTTCTGATTTCGACAAGTCTTCTCTAAGACCAGTAGCTGTTCTGTCTTGGAGGCGGGGGGGAAGTCGGATGTTTGTACGCTCCTTCCCCTCCTCTGGTTCCTGTTTTGAAGGATGAGAAGTCCTAGGAAGCTTTTCTTGATGAAGTTCCTTTGCCGCCCTCGCTCTTTTATCATCATATGATGTTTCGCAGTTCCTCTGCTTTTCTTTCTTCCCCTGTAGAGGCATTGGGTGAAAGAATACATTGTGACTGGAGGAAGACAACTCACCATCAGAGCTGCAGCCAACCAGCTGCGTTCAGCCAGTCGTTCGGTTCGGGTGTGTGTGCTTCATTGCTGTGTGTCATAACTTCAAGAACTACTTCATCCCCCCAGCTCTCAATGTTGGATTTGCAGAAGTCGAGCCTTCTCCTTCGACGTTGGATTTGCAGAAGTCGAGCCTTCTCCTTCAATGTTGGATTTGCAGAAGTCGAGCCTTCTCCTTCAACGTTGGATTTGCAGAGGTCGAGCCTTCTCCTTCGACGTTGGATTTGCAGAGGTCGAGCCTTCACCTTCAACGTTGGATTTGCAGAAGTCGAACCTTCTCCTTCGACGTTGGATTTGCAGAAGTCAAGCCTTCTCCTTCGACGTTGGATTTGCAGAAGTCGAGCCTTCTCCTTCAATGTTGGATTTGCAGAAGTCGAGCCTTCTCCTTCAACGTTGGATTTGCAGAGGTCGAGCCTTCTCCTTCGACGTTGGATTTGCAGAGGTCGAGCCTTCACCTTCAACGTTGGATTTGCAGAAGTCTAACCTTCTCCTTCGACGTTGGATTTGCAGAAGTCAAGCCTTCTCCTTCGACGTTGGATTTGCAGAGTTCGAGCCTTCTCCTTTGACATTGGATTTGCAAAAGTCGAGCCTTCTCCTTCAACGTTGGATTTGCAGGGGTCGAGCCTTCTCCTTCGATGTTGGATTTGCAGAGGTCAAGCCTTCTCCTTCGATGTTGGATTTGCAAAAGTCGAGCCTTCTCCTTTGACGTTGGATTTGCAGAAATCGTGCCTTCTCCTTCGTCTTTGCTGTAGGCCACAACCATGTCTTCCCCGGACGTACCTCCCCCTCCGTGCTTCTGCCGTCAGTGCTGCTCCCGCCCAGATCATTGTCTTCCCCCTTCCTTCCGTTGTCCTTCAGGACACAGACAAGTGTTTCTTTAGTGCCAGAATAGTACCTTGTGTACTATGACTTTTCTTCCCTGCTTTTTCCTTTGAGAACAGTTCCTGGTTGCCGTTTTCAGCGATGCCACTCCGCTGCAGTTTTGGAAGGAAGAACTTGCGTCCGTGCAATATTGCATGACCTAGTTTTTTGCTTCACATTGTACGAGGAAGAAGAGAGAGGCCCGGGGTAGGCAGATGTAGCCTTGCCCGTTACAATTTTGCATAGCAGTGACTTTTTTTGATGTTGCCGCAATTTTCCAAGATTTGCTCTGCAAGATGAAAATGCCCATGCAGATGGTGCACATCCATGCAGATGTTGCATGTCTGTGCAGATGTGCACATCTGTGCAGTTGCATGTCCATGTAGATGTTGCATGTCCGAGCAGAATGAGGTGTTGCACGTTCGTGCAGATGTTGCATTGCCGTGTCCTTTCTACAATTGTTGCACAACCAAGATACAACATTTTGGTTGCTTTCGCTGTTTTCTTTCATCCCCTGTCTATGGACACAGTCTTGGAGTTTCTTTTTCTTAACCTGTGTGAGTGTCAAGTATGTGGATGTTTCTTCATTCCTTTACATTCCCGCTCGAAAATGTTGCCACAGCAGGGCACGCCCAGGCCGCGCCCCCATTCACATTCATGTGGAGGTTTAGAAAAGAATACCTTTTAAGAAGAGTCTCCTGGCAAATAAGATCGCCCTTCCAAGAGCAATTCTACCTCCACAGTCGGGCGAATGGCATCGACGGTGCTTCTGTGAAGGTCATTGGTGGGACTTCCGTGAACATCTGGAACACAGCACTCACCCATGTTCGTGTGAATAGTGGGCATGTCATGCCTTCCCTCCCCCACTCATGTCCATGAGTTTGCAATCACATCTGAGTGAAACCATGTTCATCCAAGGGGACTTAGACAGCAATTTCCTAGAGTGGCCAACGTCCTTTTCCGGTAACAACCACATCCGAATGAACTGGATACTTCTCCCAGACCTTCACAACCATCGTCAAATGAGCGACATCCTTTCACAACCGTGTTCATCCATGGGTGCTTCGACATCATACAGGTAGGATCAGAATTTTAGTTTATGTTCCTATCAACTTGGTTGTTCCTGCACGTATACAAATCCTCGGTTTTTACTCATGGGAAAGTATTCCCATACGTAAAGGTCTAATTGTTCCTACTCAACCTTGGTGTTATCATAGGATGAAGACTTAGGCCATGGCCATGAGAAGATGAACCAGTGGCCCTACGGGAGACAACGTCATGTCTGAGGACAGCTTCAGCTCACCTCGTCTGATCGAGACTGTTCCTGACATCGTATCTAAGGGGCAGCTTTAGCCTTCCACTCCTGACTGAGTCTGTTCCGGACATATGAGGGATGACCCACGGCCAGGACGGTTTCCCCATAGTTTTTTCATGGCTGCATTATGCGGCCTTCCTTTGGTGCCTGTACAATGTTGTCTCCTCCTTCATCTACGGTCGATTCTTCGGTCCTCGGATTGGCTCAAATATGTTCTGCTCTTCCCTCTCTGGTTCCCTCGTCATCTCTCAATGAATTGGTTGTATCGTTGGCTGGAGTCATTCAAAGTCTTTGTATTAAGTATTCGAGACCTCTGACTACCGATCCATTTATGGGGTATACAGGGAACCAAGAGTGTGCCAGGTAGAAACATCAGTTAGGATCAGTTCTCTCCGTTTTTCAAGTCATCTCAGAACAGTATCGTTCTGGAATCGGTCTTGGTCAATTGCCATCGTACAACCAAGTTTTGCAATAGATTCAAAAGATGCCAATGATTTCTTCGGTCCCTTTGGATCACAGAAGCATGGTAGGCGTCCCTTTTAACTCCTTCCCTTTCCTGAAAGTGAAGTAAGGTTAAGAAGAAGGAATGAGACTGCTTCCTCCCCACGTGTGGCCTCCATTGGGGAGTGCAGTTAGACTTATGGTTTTTTTACTGTGACTGGATCCTCAGTTGTAGATGTCCTTTGGTATGATATCAACATCCCTCTGAGTTCCTACCACTTCCCATTAACCATCTGGCCCACAAGTTCGTTCCGGCTTGTTGAAGTTTCTTCCCCTCCTGAGAAGTTAAAAGGTTATACTGTACTGTATGAATACATTGTGGTTATTGTACAAGCTGGTTCCCGGTTCTACAACCATCCCTCTCTCGTAGAGAAGGTTACAGGTATTTAGAAATCAGTAAGATCTTTCTTGCCTGACCCATTTCAACAGCGTAGGTTCAAGACAGGTACAACAGCTCCGAGCTTGCAACCATCAAGGAGTCAGACTTGGTTACTTCGTTGGGTTGAAGGACAAGTATTTTCCGAATACCTACCCATTAGTCCTTCCGCAAGTTCCTCTGCTTCATTTCCAGGGAGACTTCGTACCTCTTCAGACCTGATGGCTCTATATCTGTCTGTGTTGTATGCTTCTGACCTCTCCACAAGTTGTTCATTTGACTATTCACCTTGGCTTCAACTAGGACACCTTCATTCAGGGTACGTCTCCTGATGTTTAAGAGTCTCTAAGACAGACAGACTTCTTGGTTTTGGTCACAGCCTGAGATTTACATGTTCCACAGAAGTCTGATCTCTCACCCCAATAAGAATAGTATCTGCGAGGCTGACAGATACAGTAGCAAGGTTGTTCTTGTCTCAGCAAGGGCAACCAGCTCAGCAATTGCAAGTCCTACTTGATCACCTGTCACAACCGGGGAAACCGGTTCCTCATGGGGAGTTTCTACTTCTTCATTCACTTCATGCAGAGTAAATTGGTTCTGGTCTTCAACAGGGTCTCCCCATTCCTTCCCATCCTCTCTCAGAGAGGTGAGACAGGACTTAGCCTAATGGTTAGATGACAGATATCTCCTTGGATTATTGGTACACACTTCCTCTCTGGAGATACTTCCTGCCTCAAGACATCAACCGGAAGGCAGTCACCTGCACTTCAGGAGGTTAGGTTAGGTTAGGTTGGGTTGGGTACTCAACTTACCCTAGCCTAACTATTTCCTGCCTAACCTTACCAATCCTGCACTTCAGTATCCTGGAACTTCGAGCCTCATGGCACCAACCAGAAGGTAGTCACCTGCTCTTCAAGGGGATGAGTTGGGTTAGGTTAGGTTGGGTATTTAACCCAACCTAGCCTAAACTAAACTAAACTTAGCCACACCTGACCTAATCTTCCTAGCTCTTCAAGCCTCAGGATCCAGGGATAGGCATTCCAAAGTGTTGTTAAAGAATGGTAACAAGGGAGTTCCTTAGTTGACAAGATGGGGGTGGGGGGCTAGTGTCCTATCATCTCCTCAATTGACGGTGCTGGTGCACGGGTCTGCAGTACCACACTCAGCACAGCAGTCAACCAGACACATTCCAGGATGATGGATGTATGACAGATAGGGTCGGTGTTAGCAACGTTTCGAAGAATTGTTCGATCTAGGAAGACGGTTGGGTGGTCCTTCAATCTTGACACACTGAATCTGTTACTGTTTCGCTCTGTCTTTACGGATTGTGGGCATAACAGCCATTGACAGTACCATTAAAAATATCACTTCTCATCTGGTCAGTGAAGTTTAGCAACAATTGGGTCTGGTCAGTACTTGGATAGGTGACTTCCTGGAAACACCAGATGCTGTTGATGTCTAGGAGTTGTCTTTTGCATCCATAGTTAGAAATGTTGGGGCTAGTCAGTGCTTGGATAAGTGACCTCCCAGGAACTTCAGATGCTGTTGGTGTCTAGGAGATGTCTTTCACGTCCATGATTCAAGTCTTGGGTCTACTACTTCCCATCGTTCTGCCTGATTCATTTGAAGATCATCAGCAACAGTGTATCACCATTCCGTTTCTAAGGACCTTACAGGCTACCAAGTACCTGAAAGCCTTTTGCATTACCACTTAAGACTTCGCCTCCAAAATAGTGCCGACAACTTGTTTATGGTTCCGACTCAGTCAAGGAGTGGTGGCTAGGAGCTCTGTTTCTTTTTCTTTATGTATGATCAGACATGCTCCACAGGTGACATGGATGACAATGATCAGTTCCGAGCAAGATTTTTTAAGGTCAGGGCATTGGTCTGCTCCTAGCATTCAGGAAGAACCCGCAGACAGGTACTAAGAACGGGAATGCTGTCACAACAGACCACATTCGCCTTTTTCCCTTTGGGATGTTGCTCTTAGATCCTCGGACTCTTTTTCCTTGGGTTCTGTGGTGGCTGCTCAGTCTTATAGATCACCCAGCTCTTGAGGAGAGGTAGCATCTGTCCTAAGGTGTACAGCTGCAAAGAGGAGGTGTCTGGGACTGGCCTCCTATCTTCTCTTTTATATCATTCTAGGGACGGGTATAAACTGTCACGTGTGCTGCATGCAGGTGTTCTAGATGACTGAGTATACTGTCTATAATCTAGCTCTTTTTGGATTAATAAATGCATCTCCTACCCTCTCTCTAGCAAGGGGGAGAGGGACTGACAATGAACAGACCTGTTGGTTATCTTCAGCTTTATTGTTCCTGACAGTATGGGTTCATCCAAGCCTATCTTCGAATCAATGATGTTACCTTCCATTGATTTAAGGCCCAGAAGTCTTGCAGCTGAACATCACACATGTTCAACAGATCAGAGGCATGGGTCTCCTTCCTGTGAGTCTTCCATGACCAGGAAAAGAGGCCCCAGGTGAGGCAAACTACCTGTTAGTTCAGAGATTTGCTCACAATCCTCCCATCAAGGAGTAAGTATTCCATATGCAAAGAATTTTTGCCAATCTTCAAGATTTTTAGTTCCATTACCTTTTAACACACTCCCATTTCAGAGTATACTTTAACTCCTCAGATTTTAAACTTCAATTCTAATAATAGGTTTATTACTGAGAATATGGGAACCTCTGTTGTTAGCAGATTTCAAATTGCTTCCTTCAGATTCCAAGCAACTTTATGCATGAAAATCTTAAGTAGATTAACTGATATCATGAACAATCCAGAAGCATTAATCATCAGATATATTTCAATCAAGATTGTCTGAAAATAATCTGCGTCAGGAACAGTTTCAAGAGTTTCTTGGGAACAGTCTAGGAGTAAATCATTTAAAGATCTTCTGAAGGAAAAACTGTACAGCCCATCCATTTCTTATAAAAGTATCATTGCAGTAACAATTTGTGCTATAAGAATACAGCAGTTTATTTCAATTGTTTTGCATACTGAAACCCTAGTAAATTTACTAGTTGATTTCAAGATCTTTTAAAGGAACTCTTACATCATAATAACAAACAGGGTTTATGTTTCAACATACTGACTCTTAGATTTGTTTTCTGAGTTGTTGGGTATGGACACAATGTTACAGGCAATAGTGTTTTTCTCCTGTTAATTAGGCTTAAGTTGGACTGGGACTGAGAATTTAAGTTTGTCTGATGGGTACACCTGTATTCACAAAAAGAACGAAAATGGTTTCTTCCAGTGTGTTTATACTTGTGCCTGAAACAGTCTGTTGGTTTGTGACAGGGTGGAACAGCAAGACAACAATGTAAATTTGCCTGGAGACTTCAACAAATGCAAAGGGGTTGCACGATCTTCAGGGGATCTTAAAGACGCCATAACTGATGCTGAATATGAACTGTCCCTGTATAGTAAAAGGAATGATGGCTCTTCTAGCTTCTTGACTTCAACAAAGGGATTCAATTTAAACAATTCTCCATAAATATCCATTCATTTAAGAATACTGCAACATGTTATGTCCATGTTTACAGTTTTTCTTTTTAGAAATATCATGTCAGGGTAAAGGAATTAACAATCTAGGACAACAGCTTAAGAAAGCAATTTCTTTGGATAAAGATTGTCATTAAATAAATGCAAACATGTACAGTACAGCACAAAATACGTGCCTGAAACATGTATCATCAAGATAAATAATGACAACTAATGGTGTATGAGAAAAGTGACTATTTACTGTAAACAGTTTTTAGATCAAGACAAAAAATTTAATTCATCACCCCAACTGCTTCATTAGTATTATACCAGTCACATTTGATCATTATTACAGTCTCTCTGTGGCTCTGCTACTAAGTATACTCTTATGTTACAGAAAAGAATTTTCTCCATTTTGTTTACAATAAAGAAATATTTATCCATGTACCAGCCTTTGAAAATTTTGAGATAATAGTTTGAATGGATGAAATTATAGTTTTTTATTTGACTTTATGTAAACAAATGAATAACCTTTCAAAATTATTCTACTGGACTAGCAACAGATTTTTAACTGAGCAAACTTTTTTTATATTCTTATACTATCTGAGCAAAACCAAAGTCAAATCACCCAAAAACATTTCACTAGGACAGTGTACATTAAAATAATAAATTGGGTTCTCCATACATAAATTTTTAACATATTGAAAACATTTTTAATTGACACCAACAGAAGACACCAGGGTGAAAATTGTCTTAGCTGCCATATTTGTCACCCAGACTGGCATTATGAACAAGTTCTGTTATAATGTTCATCAACTGCATTTTCAAATAAGAGTGGGGCACTGGTGTTATAATGCAAACAATACATTCAAAGGTGTGCAGGGGACTAATGTTCTGCAATCTGAGAAAAATATTTCTATACTTCAGCTCACCAAGATAACAGATCAAAACAAGCACAGCACTCCTCACTGTCATAAAGAAACTCTGAGAAAAAATTGTATGAAAACAAACTGTATATACTCCAGTTGAATGTGTTACCCCACTTACTTCATGGGGATATATTTAGAACCCACTACAGAAATGCTTAACTACTGTAAAAATACTTATAATGCCTTATTTTAACAGTTCACTGCTTAATTTAATAGTTCAAACAAAAATATATCTTAAATGATCATACTAAAACAATTTTATTATTTCAAACAAAAATACACCACAAACCATCATCCCAAAACACCCAAAGTCATCTTACATTTTCTTCTTTTAACGTGCTTTTTTCCCATTTGTATGGGGTAAGCACGATGCCTTCTTTGAAGGACTTTGATTTGACTTTGGGGTAGACCATAGTCTCGATCGGCTGCCCTGCCTGTCATCGCTTAGAAACCCTCCTAAAACTGTTACTCTTAGGTATATACACCCTCAAGTCCTTATAATAATGATTTACCAATTTTAAAATATTAATATTATTGTAAACACAGCAAAATATCTATAAAATGTTAATACAAATTAAATAAATCTTTGATACAAATCAAAAGATGTCTTACTTCTACAGAAGTGTGACAACTAATCAAGTTAGTAGTTTTTTCTCATTGTATTGAAGCCATTCCGTTATCCTTTTTGCTATAAAGTATATTTATATAAACAAACAGTACCGTAAAGTAACATAAAAGCCTTATTAACCTGCTAAGCGTCACCGACGGCATATCTTGGTTGACCAGATCCCTTATCACACCGCCTTCAACGGAGTAACACATCCTACCTCTTTCAAGCCTGTTGTGCTACTGAATTCAGTCCGAAATGCTCTTCCTTATACAAATTGTAGGAACATCAGTTAGTAACACTATGAGCTAAATTAAGCAGTACAGTAAATGGCAACTTTTTTGTAAGGGAAAGACAGCCTGGCAAGAGGACAAAGACCTCCACCTCCCGCTACGCTTCTGGCCTTCTTTGATAAACAACTGATTTCTTTTTGTTTGATCCCACATATTCCCCCCCCCCCACCATACTGAGCAATCTAAAGCAAAAGAAAAATCTTTTGAAGAGATTGATGATGTCTTCAATAAAAGGAAATAACGGCGCCTTTTCCATGATCAGCACAAAAATTACATCTCTTTCTCTCGGCTGAGGATTATTGAACTTCATTGATCTACTGGCTCTATGTTTCAGGGAATGGCATTCGAAAGAATCATTTTTTTCCTTTTATGTTTCATGCTTATAATCTTTAGGATATAAAAATGCAAAATAAATTCCTTCTTCTTTTCTTATTCTACATTATGTATTATCAAAATATCTTTATACAAAAATCAATATCAGTGTAAAAAAGAACATAAAAAAGCATAAAAATTAGCACAGACCAAATGACCGCTCTGCGAGCCAGAAAATGTGATGATACGGGCGCGACAACGTCTCTCATAAAGGTCTCTTAACAGGTTAATATAAACTGCAGGACAGTATACAGTACAGTATTGTAAAGTGATTTTACAGTGTACTGTAAGCATAAACATGTATTCATGTGTGGGTGATGCACTTTCTCCCTTAAACTCCCAGCATTCCTCTTGACGCCGGATTTGAAAAAACATTTCGGTGCTTAATCCAGAGGGGAAAACCCTCAAATTGATACTGCATATCCATTCCGCATTGATATATCCAGAAGTACAATATACCACGGTCCGGTATCTTTGTGCACTACTGAACTATTTTTGAGAATATCATTATATTTTATGTGAGCATATGTGTTTATGTATTGTTATTTAGAAGTTATGATCCATTTTATTGTGTAGCTTTGGGAAATATAGATGTATATTTGCTTTCATCATAGCAGCACATCAGTGTGCTTAAATGGAATAGCTATGGAGCTGGTTAGATAGGCCTACTGTCAGCATTGCTTGTGTTCTGCTTTATGTCACTAAGTATATATGTACCATTATTAGTACAGTAATGACCTTTTAATAAACATTGTCAGTGTATTCATCTTGGAGAAAATGTGGTTTGGCATTTACTGGTTCATCCCACTGGATTCAAGATTTAAACATGGAAACTTTTTAAAATTCACTGAACTCCTCTCCATGTAGAACCCTAACCTTTAAGAAGAAATGCTAAGTATGGAGTCAGAAAAGAAATGAGTAGCATCAAGTCCAATTTCTGTTCCCTGTCTTACAAAAGAAATTTATTGCAGAATGATCAGATTGTAATAACAAATTGTCCCTTAAGAGACTGTCTGCAAAGATTGTGCAATAATAAATGCCATACCAGATTCCATCCATAGTGAGCAAACATTTCTTTTGAGATGCATACTTTAAAAGAAATGCAGCAGCGATTCAGAAAATATAATGAAGCTGGTAGACTGTAACAATAAACAAGATATAGAAATTAATCAGTTGATAACTAATACAGTACAGGCAGTCCCCGGTTTACGACGGTTCCGGCTTACGACGTTCCGAGGTTACGACGCTTTTCAAATATATTCATCAGAAATTATTTCCTGGCTTACGACGCATGTTCCGTTACGACGCGTAAACGCCGATCCGACGGAAGAAATATGGCCCCAAAACGGCAGAATAATCATAATTTGAAGGTTTTTTTGATGTAAAACTCAATAATAATGCAGTTTACGTCGTTTTCAATGCACCCAGAGCATTAAAAGTAAGGTTTTCTTATGATTTTTGACGATTTTCGACGATTTTCCCGCTTACGACGATTTTCGGTTACGACGCTGGCGCGAAGAACGGAACCCCGTCAGTAAACCGGGACCGCCTGTATACTGAAAGAACATGGTATTTATCTCAAGCCCATAATAATGGTGGATGTATGGCAGGAAAATACAACACAAGCAAAATACAAGAACATTGCTCAACAGCAATTTTTTACACTCTGAAGTTGTCACACATTCAGCTAGTATGGAAATATTGCTCCATAATCATACCTGGGGCAAAAATCAATTCAAAGTTTCAGTTCTAAGCAGTGGGTGTAATCACAAAAGCATTTAGATGGTTCACTTCATGGTGTCTGAAACAAGATAGTCAGATTGTTTTGAATGTGTGCAGCTTTTTGCCACTCTTTTTGGAATAAAATTACTGTGTTGCTGAAGACCACCTAGAATTACATTTTAATGCTACACCAAGAAATGAAGTCTATAGCTTTTTTTATATGCTACATCTGTTGCCTGTGTTAATTTCAGATGTGTCATACAAAAAATTAACAAACATTGATTGGTGCAGTGTCATCCAAGTCAAAGATGCCACATAGGTCGTTGAAACAGCAAGCATAAGGCCTCTTCCCAGATCCAACAAGTGGAAAAAATATTTGGGATGAAGCCAGATTTCTGTCATCAAACCTAAGAATAAAAATACGATTTCCATAGATGTGGTAGAGCCAAAAACAGGTGTGCCAGGCTGCAGGAAGACAGCTTACACAATGCAAACTCAAGAGTAAATGAATTACAGATGATAATCCAAAAGCTGCCTTCCTCAGAAAGTGATGTATGTTTTGGTAGACAATACAGTATTATAGCAAGGTTTACTGGCCACTTCAGTGTTGTTAGGCAACTGGCTGAAAATTTTTATTTCTTGTGGAAGTGATTCTCTGTTTGAAATTAATATGAAAAGCTTTATCTTCCTGATATGAAAAGCTTTATCTTCTTCAAATCAGTATTGAAATGCTTTGCACATAAAGGGTGTATCACAGTGAATTCCTTCTTCTTGTGTTGTAGGATACCAAACATATTCGAAGAGGTTTCTTCTCTGATCCTTTTTCTCTTATTATCAAGAGGGAGTTTAGGAGCATGAGGGCTCAAATCATAAAGCCCTCTAAGATGAATCTTATTAACACAAAGTTTCTTTCAAGCCCCCTTTCATTCTCCATTAATCAACTTGTTTTTTGTTTCCTGCAGTTTTATGCAATGAGCTGTATAGTTAAGCAAGGTATAAAAATTATTTTTTGGACCTGAATGACTGTAAAGGTTCCAATTTTCTGGCCTTTAGCCTCAAAACCCATGACCCATTTTGGAGTTTTGCTCTATTGTGTCATTCTACTATATTAAGATTTAACCATATTTTGTGTTGAGCATTTGCCTTGGACTTAAGAGGGAGGTTTTGTAGTATGTTCAAAGTTGCTGTAGAGATTGGCTATCTTTTTGTTTTGTCAGGGATGCGGGTGCAATATCTTGAAGAATGAAGCGTGTTCATTCCTATCAGTTATTATTTAAAATCTCTAGAATCCATCATCTTTCATGAACAGAAGACTTTATGACTGATTTATAAATTAAAACACATCAAACTTACTGTTGGATTGAGGCAGCCCATATATCAAATAGAGCACCTTATTGTTATCATCTTCAACTTAGTCACACTCATTTCACCCACGGATGTTTGATGAATTGCTCACATGACCCAGTCTGTGTATGCATAGAATGCAGGGACTGTCATTGTTGAACATTTTTGTGAATGTCCAAACTTTAACCAGCTGGAAATATCAAGTAATTGAAACATCATTTATGGAATTTTGTTTCCAGAATCTTTATTTGAAGTTAATCCATTCATTATGTTTTCAAAGAGCTGCAGTTTTTAAAATAAAATCAAAATTTTACATTAAGAACAAACCTTCAGCCAGCCCAGTGAGTTTAGAATTTAAACTAGGTTGTCAAGTTAAGCCATTTAATATTGTTGTATGTTGAATGTATTTCATATAATGAAATTATCTTGGACTGGTTGAACTTTGGACTGCATCCACTTGTTAGAAAGAAACTGGCAAGGGCACCAGGTCAAGTAAACCCTGGTTTTCTTTGACTTTCAAGTAAGAAGAGAGATCAATGTAACAGGTATTTTATCTCACAACATTCTTCATGCAATTTAATCCCATTGGGAGGGGGAGGGGTAGCACCATCATTGCACTTCATGCAGTGCACTATGGGCATTAAGGCTCTTTGCAGCATCCCTTCAGCCCCTAGCTGCAACCCCTTTTATTCCTTTTTCTGTACCTCCATCATATTATCATTCTTCCATCTTACTTTCCACCCTCTGCTAACAACTGTTTCATAGTGCAAGTGCAAGGTCTTCCTCCAGTTACAACTTTAAAACCTTCTCTACTCTCAATTTTCCTTTCAGCACTGAATGACCTCATAGGTCCCAGCACTTGGCCTAAATTTCGTGTTCTAGTTCATGCAGTTTATAGTATGTATTTCAGATGAGTAAGGAGAGAAAACAGCCTGTAATACTGCCCACCTTGAACATCATATCCTTCGGGGGTAGGATCCTGGAGGATGTCATAAGTTCAGTATCAAGAGGCATTGGCTAAGTTTTGTACCTCTTTCAGTCTTTATTAAAGGGACAGAAGAAAGGCAGAGATGACAGCCAACATACTTGCAGTGAATAGCAAGTATAGTGGCTCTGAGGGCAAGTTTCTGAAGCCCAAGCTTCTACATGAAGACGACACCAGCAATGAATTTCCCTTTCAAGAGAGCAACCTCAGGTACAACACTACACCTTTAGGCCAAGAGTCATACTTCCATCAAAGAGTGCTACTACAGGTAAAGACGATACATTACCAGGCACCACATAAAATCAGGTTCCATAGTTCATCACATCCGAGGGAAGTAGAATGCCTAAGGTACATTCAGCACCTGTACTACATACAGAAACTGTAGGACACTGAGTAACCATACGACAATGAGCCTGAGTTCCACATTGGGCAGGCAAAAAACATCATATTGTCAAGAAACAACAAATTACCATGAACCAGCAAGAGTACAGTAAACATTATCATTAAAGACCATCACAGAAGCCAGTTTCTGACTTTCTTGAAACATCAACCCATTGTAAACCACTAGGCAGCCATAATGCTTCAGGCTACAGTGATATATCTGGCAACTAGGTTACAAAGAGACATTGTGTAAGGAACAGAATGGAATATAGAATTTTGGCCCAAGGCCAAGCACTGGGACCTATGAAGTCGTTCAACGCTGAAACAGGAATTGATAGTCGAAATGTTTTAAAGGTGTAAGAGGAGGAAAACCTCACAGTTGCACTATGAATCAATTGTTAGGAGAGGGTAAAAAGTAAGATGTAAAGAGAATATGAACAGGGGTACAGAAAAAAGAATGAAAGGGGTTGCAGCTAGGGCCAAAAGGATGCTGCAAAGAACCTTGAGTAATGTCTACAGTGCACCGCATGAGGTGCACTGACAGCACTACCCCCCCTACGGGAGACATTGTGTAAGAGACATCCGTTTATCCATTTAATCTTGAGATGCCTGTCACAATGCTTAGCAAGACCAAGAGACTACATTAGGCCATAACACTTCAGGGTACAGTGATTTAGTAGCCAAATGTTTTATTTAAGAAATAATTTACAAACTCATAATTCATCCAATGATTCTTGGCATGCCATTACAAAACTTAGCAACACTAGAGACCACCCGTCAAAAACCAATTTCTCAGTGTTTATGAGAAAGTCAGGTTCAGGATCTCTTCAATAAGATATGTTTAGCAGAGGACAAATTTTTTGTCCAACATTAAAGGGAGGTCCTCTTTAAATCTTAATCTTAGGAAAAGATGACAAAAAAAGAAAACACCACATTCTTGAAGCCAGGTACTCGACATGCCAAACTGTGCCAGGGATAGGAATTTTAACCAGAGTTAATCCTCATAAATTTTTAAATATTGTTTAAAATTTTATCTAAATAATTTCTTGATCTCTCTAATTTTATCTGAGTAATTTCTCTCTCTCTGCATGGCATTAAAATGATACAATATGATTATATAACCAATAGTTTTACAAATGTTTTCAATTTTTGTATATTCTTTCATTCTTTTTCAATGCATTCTGTAATTTATCACAAAGCTTTTCTCTCTCCTTTATATCTTGCATTGTACATTTGAAAAATATCCATGTTTGGTAGAGGATTTAATAATGCAAGTCTACCTGTTTATTCATGCCAGAGGCTGAAACAGAGTATTAGTCTACGCTTTCTCCATGAATTGTGATAAAGAAAAAACTTTATAGAATTCATCAAAGGAAGCCAATTCTGCTCACACTGCCTCAGAGGCTTTAGGAAATAGCATGAGTTTAATCTGGGCACCTCAGCAAGTTGTCAATCTTGAGCATTATGGCTTCCCAGCCCCTGAGAAGTTCTTAAAATATCTTGCCAAAGTTTCCAGTTTGGTGTTGGGCTGTCTAAAATCCAGTACTGTACTCAAACTTTTTCAAGTGACTTATTGTCAGATTTTGTACCTCTCTTACCCTTTGCAGGTAGACTTTTTTGTGACCATAGAGAATTGCTAGCTGCCACGTGCCACTCTACCATACTCAAGCTCTCCTGCAAAGAGGACTCAAGTTCATGTCCTTGGGGAAGACGAGTGATCTAGGTATGTCCCTTCAACCCAATGTTTATCCATTGTCCTAAGCAGTTATTGTCATTAAACAGTTGAAGCAAACCATTGAGTCCAAATCTTAGCTCTCATAGGGCTGGCCTGTCCTAGTAGTGAATTATATATTCGTACATGGTACACCAGTCAGTTGACTGAAATGGATAGCAGCTTTGAGTGACAGGGCTAGTAAACTCATAAAAAAATGATTGTTAAATAAAATCAAGAAGGTAACCCATTTTTTATCTAACCCAATGTTAAAAATTAAGACAGTAACCCTTATTGGATAAACCCCATATATGCTGTATGCATATTCATATGCATACAACACAAAAAATAACTTACAATTAATATATATACTTGAAGGGTAAAAAGAAGTGCCATAGTAAATAACATTTTATATTCTAGTCAAAATTTTTTCAAATAAACAATGCTATATTTTTAAATCTTGGGGTTTAGATTTTGAATACTATATGTATATTACAAATGCTCCTTGCCGGCGGACTAAATCACTTCCTATATCATTCAGTAAGTTCTCTCCAGTAACAGAGACCAGTCATCATCACATACAGTCAACCATTACATGAGATCTGCATGTCATCAAGGCATGGAACATAAATCATTTTACACAAAAACTGTGCAAATCTATCCTACGTGTTCCTTATAAAACTTTACAATTTGTAGTAATAATCTTTTAACATTCTTGTAGCTGAGACAACAGGTATTTAAAATGATCAAGTTACTAATGCTAAGAAAATCCAATCACATGTTGTCCTTCAGCTATGTCCAAACCCTGCCCTGAGAACACTCTGTGAACCTCATAGCTTACGCATGTTATAGTGGTTATTACCTTGTGTATTATGAAGTTCATCATAATACTAGCACACAATTTCCCAAACAAAATCTGACCTTCGTTGATGACACAATGTAACATTTAAAAGCTTTTCTAAGTAACTGCAGCAAAGAGCTTGCATCACTTCATCAACAGTTTGAATCACTACCTGTCCACTGTATTAATATGCCACAGTATCTCATAATATACAGAAGCACATATTATCCTTGATTTATATAAAGGAAACTAGAAAATCATTTACAAACACACAAAACAAAGCCCTTCTCATACTGATGACAATTCTAGGGCTGCTCTTATCAAAATGGCTAAAACATAAGCAAAACAAAAGGGATTAGATAAACTGTTCAAGCTTGTAGTATTGCTAAGTACCACAGGAAATGCAAAGATTGATCTATTATACATGTTTTGTAATAAACCAAGTCCAGCTCCATCACAGAATAATTGAAAAAACTGCTATATCCTTTCGTTTTAGTAATCAACATAAAACAGTTTTTCACACTTCCAATTTCCCAGTAACCACTTAACAGAAGCAGTCCTAGAACTGAAGCATATATCAAGAAGACTTAAGCTGTCAAAATCATGTCCTAATGAAATTTACAGGGAAAATAGTCATCTTATGAATAATGACTGATGGATATAAAAACCCAATTCCATCAATCCCTACCATCTTGAGCAAAGCCAGTATCATTCACATTCACACAGGCATCCATGAACGATACTCATCACTGAAAATTCAATGGCTAATAACGATTGTATATATACATACTATATATATATATATATATATATATACTTTCTCATAAATTCATTGTACAGGTAAGGAAGTTGTGCTTTGAGACATAAATTGAAATAGGCCTATGTATTTCATTTTCATCTACAAGTATAGAAGAGACATTGGAATCAAATGACACTGTTACTGAACAATACAGTACTACACTAAGAACATTTTTCATTTACCTCATTTGATGAAAGGGCATTTGGATTTCACATTGTTACAGAAAGACTTTTACACTAGATAAATCAACAGAAACTGCCTCTATATTCTTTCCCTATTTCAAAGTTTTATTCAGTACTGTATTGCTTTGAAGCAACATATGATCAGAGTTCATCACCAGAAACTGGGGCTGCTGGTTTGAGGTGTAGGGGCTGGAGCAGAAGTCATAAAAAGAAAAGGACATCTTTAAGAAAGTTATAAGGAGAGATAATACCTCGGTTTTCCTTTCAACAAGTTAAAAAAAAATCAGTGAATGAATTTACATGATGGAAACCTTAAAGCCAGTCACTCATATTTACATTGCTGGAAGGAAAAATGCTTAAACTTATTGTATGGTTGTAAAAGAATTTATTTCCATTTAGGTTTCTTATACACAATATAAAAGGATTAATATATAATAGTATCTGTTTTACGTATGCCCAGACACACAAGGTACCTTTCAGTGTTTGATCTGAATATGGGAAATTATGGGGAAGATCTCTTTAAATTTCTTAATGTTCAAGTAATTTGGGAAGTTCATTTTTAAATCCATGTTTAGCAGTCAACACCAGTCATACATTTTCACACTAGACACTAGAAGAATATAGTACTATGCCGACACATCCAAATCCTAACAACAGTTTAAAGTGGACTAGATTAAAATCATATACTAATTAATTGCAAAATTTATGAGTACAATGCAAACATATGTTACATGCTCATATAGCTCAAAACTGGAATGATTTTTTAATACTGCCCAAATTCTAAGTTTCATTTTTTCATTCTCTCTCTCTCTCTCTCTCTCTCTCTCTCTCTCTCTCTCTCTCTCTCTCTCTCTCTCTTCTCTCTCTCTCTCTCTCTCTCTGTTAAACATTTTTTTTTCCTATTTTGGACAAGTGTCATTTAACCCTTAAACTGCTAAAAGTCTTATTTTTAATTTAGGATGAAACTGCAATACTGAAACCATTTTTTTCTCTATGATACCTACAGAATAAAAATGCATTTTACTCCATAGATGTATGCACATAAATAATATTATATGTAAATACCCAAGCAATTCTCCTTAGAATCTAGAATTATAACATCTGCCATGTACACCAGTCATGTTGTTACAATACTAAAGACATTATTTTCTTATATAGCCTCTAAGGGTCAAAATGTAAGCTTTGGAGCAACTAACGTATGTCTACTTTACGGTGATTCATCCTCATAAATTACTGACAAGCTCAGTCATGTTAGAGCAATGATATTAGCAACCAAAACTGCACATTTTTGCACTGCAAAGGGTACAATAACCCCTCAACTTCTCAATTTTCCAATGTTTTTGGATACATTTCCCACTGAAAGCCATTCCAGGTGAGGTTCAACTCCACACTGGTTAGAATACTGAGGTCACTGCTAAACCCCTGCATGAAGTATATTACAAAAAATTAAATTTGCAACACTTACACAATTTTAATAGTGTATGTTTTTTCCCCATAGAGAGGTAGTACCATCAATGCACCTCACATGGTGCACTGTAGGCATTACTTAAGGTTCTTTGCATTAGCCCTTCAACTCCTAGCTGCAACCCCTTCGATTCCTTTTGCTATACCTCCATTCATATTATCATTCTTCCATCTGACTTTCCACCCTCTGCTAACAATTGTTTCATTGTGCAACTGCGAGGTTTTCCTCGTTGCACCTTTAAAATCTCCTTTACTCTCAGTTATCCTTTCAGCACGGAATGACCTCATAGGTCCCAGCTCTTGGCATTTGGCCTCTTATATTTCAGTTCCAATTCCAATATTGCATATTGTCATCCCCAATGAGGGATGCATAATACCAAACCAAAAGCATAATTCAACTGAAATTTACTAGTAATTTGCTTTTGAAAGTATTCAAGTCTTGACATCCTGTGAAATAAAGGAAAAGATAAAACATTACAATACTATTGTTACATTTTAAGACTTTTTCATCATATATAACATACATAATAGTGCTTTTCATAATGACTTTCTTTTTAATACAATAGGCTACAAATCTTGAAATATTCCCATGTGCCATTATGTACGCCACATGAGATTTAAGTGGGTAATCCTAACATATTTGTGGTTTTGCAGTTGCAAGGCACTTTTTGTCACATAATTACTTTAAAACCTATAGAACATCCCTATTTAATAAATGCTCCTTCATCCTTATTGTAAAAATGTAAATGCTTGTAACAGGTTAAGGGTTAGAATGACCATAAATTTTGAAATGGGTTATGTACTAATACAATGCAAGACTCATTACTTACATTCATATTACTATCAATCGGTACAACTATCATCCCGACCTTAAAAAAAGAAAAGGATGTCATGATAAACCTAAAACTTCAGGGTTAACTTTTTTGTGTATGATCTGTAACTGAAATGCAAAACACAAAAAAAGACACAAAACTGGCTTTCTTTAGCACAGAAATCTAGAGATGGAGGTCCTTCTATAAGCCCCTCTGTCCTCATTACTAAACAAAGGTTTTCAAATCATTCACATTCTCATTCTGGTCTCAAATATCTTGTCAGATAACATTATCAGTGTTCAACACAGTTAGGCCCCCCCAAAATTTTCTCATAGTTCCAATGTACTTCTTTGTTATTACTCTTAACAAATGTTAATACTGTATACAAAAAACTAGACAACCTTATCAAATAAGATAATGTATTTACAATGTAATGTTTCAAAATATCAAAAATACTTAGCTACATATTTAAATCCATATAAAAGCATTTCATTAAATTTCCTTTTTTCAGTTTGAACTTGATCTGGTGAGGGTTTACTTTTAAAATAGAAAAAGTCTACAGGTGTCGAAAGAAACAGTTTTGCTTATATGCTGAACTAAAGTTATACTAAAGGAACAGTTTTGCTTTTATGTTGAACTCAGGTGATATTGAATGTAGATTAAATTGAAAATTTTAATCATTATTTTAGTTCCCAAGGCTCTGGATGAATTTAAAAAAATATTAATCAATTAAAATATTAAACATATAGGCATAATGTTTCTGCCACTAACATTATCAAATCAATTTGGATTTGACCTATACTGTACAGTAATTTTTATTTTTTTTTTTTTTACAAAACTTCACAAGTATGATATCCGAGTGCCATTGTGAAACAGAAAAATTTCATTTATAAAATCGAGAACAAAAGTAAAACTATTAACCATTGGTTATCTGCAAGCAGGTCAAAGCAGAAGCTATAGTTATATTAAGCAGCCCAATTACAGTGTACTTTATGAAAGAAAATATTTAAAACCACAATTTCACACTGGTTTTGCCTTTGAAACTTTTCTAACTTTTATTTTAATAATGAGAATAGCTCACATAGACCATGAGTTACGATCTGAAGCACAGAATACACCAGAAATAAAAAACATTAATACTGCACTTACTGACTAGAAACTTTGAAGACTGATGTTGAAAAATCATGCTAAGAAAACAGCACTATAATTCACGACATCAGAAAATCTAAATCACACAGAGAAATTATTGCAGTTCAAGGAAATATGTAAAAGAGGAAAATATGAAACTTGTTCTTTAATGCTGTGATACAAGTGTAAATATACATTAGTTCAGTACTGTAGCTAATTGTCTAACCTTATATCCTTTTAGTATGCTATAATAGAGATACACGTGTTGATAAAGTAATACATTTGACAATAATATATATGAAAATCTAGACACACTCTGTTTGTAGTTATCTCTATAAAAGATTACATTGCATCTGTAAGACGACTACCTTTATGATATAAAGCTTCAGATGATATAAAAAATTAAATTTCTTTATTATTCACAAAGCCCATAGTTAGCAAAACTTGACCACACAATACTAGTTTACAGTATATCTGTAAATAAGAAAGCTTGACAAAAACTTTTAGGTCAACCAAAAAATTCACAAATAAACATTTTTGTGCATAAATGATATTAAAAAATTATACAAAATGGGCAATTTAACACAACAAGCTTCTGGCTCTTTCTCACTGTGATTAGGATTCCTTTCAATACAAAGAAAGCAGCAAAAACCAGTCCCATCTCTTTAAAAAAACACAGAAAAGTTATTACATATATAATGTAGCATTCATATGCAGTATATATTATTTAATCTAAAACTCTCAAACTCTCTGATTACAAAATACAGTATTAAAACTATTAAAACAGTCATGCTGCATTATGAAACAATATATTTTCCATGTAAAACTTTAATAAACACTACAATAAATGAACATTAGGAATAACAAGATTGTATATAATTGATATTTCCATTACTACCAAACCAATGTATGAGAATCTATTTAGAGTGGTTTCAGTGGTTATCGTAAAACGTTCAGGTGGATTCTAATCACTTCATTCATGCTACAAGTCCAGATTCAGATTTTGAAACTATTTGTCTACCACAAATTATCATGAAAAAGGTTAAATAATATACAGTATTTAAAATCTATCTTGGAGTCAGAACTGGAACAGAAATGAAACCAATGCAGATTTATAATCATGACATGATTGTTTACAAATGAGAACTAATCTTTCCCATTTACTGACATTTGGCTAAGATATTTGCTGGACCTTTCTATACTGGGAAGTTACATGCATCCTTTTTTCTCAACATTTATGATGCAGACATTCATGATATATAAGGGCATCTAGTTATGTCATACTGATTAAATCCTATATATCTTGGGCAACCATTACACAACTTTTCTGTTATTTTAGCATTCAAGACAAGGTTAGATTGTATGGTGAGGGTATATGGTTTCAACAGAATCCTTTGCAGTCAGAGGCTTAGAACTGGTCTTAATGAAGGACCACATGATCATTTGCAGCTCAAGAGATATATGTTGTATGAAGGGGGTCAAAAGCTAAAGGGTAAAAATGGGTGGGAGCTCACAAAAAGCTTCAGTTGAGCTACAGCAGCCAAATTGTTCCCACTGCACTAAGTTCCTCCTGAACCTCTCTTTGGCAAAAGGAATCATCTGTAGCCTTATCCTTCATAACATAAAGGACCAAAATAACTAAAAAATGACACGCTGTACTATCAATACATCAGTTTCATATTTAGGCTTTTCATGAAACAATTATCACAAAATATAATCATCAAATCAGTATCAGAATAAGGTTTGGCATTAAAATACTCGGCATGAAGAGTACTTTGAGGGTAGTTCTAGTAATTAAATAAATTATCAATGGTAAAGGCATTCATACAAAATTTGTCAAAATAAAAGTATCAAACAAACGCTTGAAAACATCATAAACAACAAAGATATCTCAAAATTACCCATTTAACAACTGAAATTAGTTAAAATCACAAGGTTTAATATTTTGAAAGAAATTCATTAAGATATAAAATTGTGTATAGGGATTTATATGATTATCTGCCTTTGATGAAAGCAGTCAAAATAACAAACCAAACAAAATGAAAACATCACAAAGATGGTTACAGTACAGTACACTACTTGAAGAAAAATAACCATATTAGTTATGGAAAAAGAAAAAAGTTCAGAATACTGTAAAGTAAACTACTCTAAAATTTATTTTTTTTTACCTTTAGAAAATAATGGATGAATAGTAAAATACTTTCAAAGATATTATTAATTAAATTGCCTCAAAACGGGAACTGCTAGTGACTCATGTAAAGAAATAAAATATATATACAAGATGAATGTAGGGGAAGATTAGTTTATTTACATAAAAGTACAGAATATACTAAGATGACCACAATTACAGCCTACAAAATAGTATCAATTGTTTTCTAATTAAATTCTATTCTCCCATTAAAATCCTTACACTGGCAAGTATGTTCTGAGGCCTGAAAATTAAGAATGTGTACATTAAGCCCTATAATGCTATTTACCAAAAACTCTCTGTAACCATGTTCTACCATCTGAATTTGGAAATAGTTTTTAAAAGACAATTCCAGTTCTCATGCAACTTGACTCTCTCCTATGACAGCTTTCTGTGCAAAACAGAATTACTGTACTGCAATGTTAAGAGGAAGTGGAAATTGAATGCCTCATCCAAAGAAAATAGTTTCTTTTCAAATATTAGAAATGGAAATAGAAATGGAGGCCTACATTTCAATAGGTCAATTAAGATTTCAGCACAAGGAATTATTAATACTGTACATGACTCATAGGTTTCACATGGCCTTATTTCCATTAGTATACAAGGATGTAAAGAGTCAAATAGTTGACTATCATTACCAAAAGATAGAGAGTGAGAGAATTTTAAACTCTGTATGGGCTAAATAAATTATTCAGTTCCTTTTGTTTTGGCATTGTTAAAATTTAAAGATAAGCAATGAATATGCACTGTTCCCAAATGAAACAACTATTTAAGAATTCACAAAGTTAAAATTTGACTCCTACCCATAATTTTAGTGAGGTGAATCATTACAGCCTGACCAAAGTAGACTCTTGTGTATTAGAAAATCATTACCCAATGATAACAGTTTAAAGCTTTACAATGAACATGATTATTCTGTTGAATATAAAAGGAGGACAATTGTACCAATGAAATTTGATGAACAGCATACAATAGTTTGATGCTATTACACCTGACACTACAAAATTTTATATTGATGTGCATGATAATCACTTTGCATAACCTATTTTTATAATACTGTACTGTTATGTTCTTTCTTGTTGCTTCCATAAGCTATGTTACCTTATTACTGGGAATATGAAATTTCTACAAGAAAAAATTTACCCTTATATTGTACCTTTAAAAAAAATTTAAACGCTGCATGCCCCAACCTTTGTATCTAGAAACATATCAGAGTCATAAAATACAGATTTATCAGCTTTTCATTTAGTCCACAAATATGCTAATTACTTTGGAGAACTCTATCATTTTCAAGTTACAAATAGAACAAAATGTGGATATCCAATGAGGAAAAAAAGCATCAGCAAAAGTACACTTTCTTCAGCCACTGCCAATTACAAATAATTTTCCAGTCACAGAGAGATTTCTCCTTTGATTTCCTGAGTAGGAACAATGAGCAAATCCATTGCCAAAATAACAATTTGTTACCTTTTAAAATAAACATATCATCTCAGTAATGTAGACCATGTGATCCACTATACATGAATCTCTGATACTACTTACAAGGTTCTATTGAACTGCTAGTTACTACCCACTGGCAGTATTACTTGGCTATTTGATTCTTCTTTTGCTTTAGCAGTAGCACAGGATTAACTGTGTGAAATGGGAACAAGTACAGATACTTACTCAAAAAATAGTGCTAGTAAGTGTGACCTGCAGTACAGCCTATGTGTTTAACTTGAAAACTGTCTCTCAACATCTGAAGATGAAGAGTAAAAGCAAAATCTGAAAAGACAAAACTATTTATTTATTAGGCATATGATGAGGATAAAATGAACATAAAAATATATTTAGGATCACACATCATCAGCAGCCAGAGGGCACTTCACTAGCAAATAGCAGATGAGTCAGTAGCTAATGAGTTACTTCCATTTGTCTGTTTGGAAAAATCACAATTATAATATGATTATCTGCCATATCTTCACCATAACAAGAAAACTGTTAAACCTTTTAACACAAAGGCTTATCAGTTAAGTGCAATTCATTTCAGGTCACAAAACCTATGTTAAGCTACAATAATGCTCCTGGGAGCTTTTTGGCACATCACAGAGATGTATTATTAGCACTGGCAGGCAGATTCCTAAATAAGCCATCATCAGCTGTATTAGAAGAATCCATGGCAATCATTAGCGACAGCAGCAGCAGCAACAACACTAAAAGGCTCCTGCAGCTAACAGTGGGGGAATAAGTTCACTGAAGTGCCCAACGTCAGTCAGAGAGAGAGGAGTTATGCCGTATGAGAGATGCTGGACTGGTAAACGTTGAATTGTGTCTTGTCCTCCTTGATCCATCCTCCCATGCCTGTTTGGCAGTATTAAGTGCTGCAGTTCTGCTAAAGTCAATAGTAACATAAGGTTCCTTTCTACGAGGGGACTCAGGACCAGATGCAACAGATCCCAGCGGACTGAGTGGAGCAGCTTGAGAGGAGTCTGATCCAGGGTCAAGGTCAAGGATACAGTAATTCAACTGAGATGGTTGATGGTCAGTGTCTGTTGTAGTTGTAGTGCCAGAGTGAGACGACCCTGAACCTGCAGACCCTGTAGTCAAGGAAAGTCGAGGAGGCACTGCAGGAACATCTTTCTCTGTTCCAAGATTAACATACACATGGTCATGGTGGTCATGATGATCATGATGATCATGGTCTCTAATTTCTGTAACTATGTTCATATAAACTTGATCATTCATTTCAAAGTGAGGTTTATTAGAGTTAACATTCACATAAGATCTAGGCCGTTTAGTCTGTACTGAGTTTCCTTGTAATAAAGACCTCTCAGGATAAGAATTCCCACAAGAAGTAGACCTCCCAAGACGGTTTTCATAAGTCACTACTTTATCTATATGGTTCACAAACACAGGTCTTACTGTTTCTGTGGGGGAAGGAGGGACTTCTCTCACCTCCTGGAGTATATTTGAAGAAGGTTCCTCTGTCTGGCTAAGATCATGATTATTTTCAAAAGGGACAGGAGGTGGGCTGAGTGGTGTAGGGGGAGAGGCAGGGAAGGCATCGTTCTTAATCCACATATGGCTACTGCATTGCCTCTAGCAATATGGGGTACTGCATTCCCAGCACCACTTGTCACCCCTCCAACAGCACCTCCTCCACTGACAATGCCAGTGGAATTCACATTTGTTGATGGTGCTCCTATTGTTGTAGCTGCACTCACATTGTTCATACCTCGTGAGTGTTGCCTTGGTAAAGGTTCCAAGTAACCATCAGGATCTGTACCTCCTCCTCCCGCAGGCCCACTGTTGATGGAATCATTGTGAGTAAGCTCTCTACCCTCATTACCATGTATCTGCGCAGGAAAGGCAGTGATATCTCTAGACACAGTTTCGTCTGTGATGTTTTGTATCTGAAGCTGTAACATATTGAAGAGTGCTTCTGCTCTGCGACATCTGAATGCATATATACCAGGGCCTGTGGGACACCGCCGGCCTGACTCAAAGCTGAAAAGCTCTGCATCAAAGCCATAACGACGGAGGCAGCGAAGTGGCCAACGGATCGCTGCTCTCCCACGTTGGTGCAGCACCAAGTGGGCATCCGTCACCTCCAGCATGGCAGCACTGAAGCGGTATCCTAAGTCATCCACATTCACTACTTGGAAGATGTTGGGGTGCTGATCATTGATGTCATGCCTGCTATGCACGCACCCCATCCTCACGCCCTGAAAAAACAAGAACATTTAATATTGCATTTTTCTATGAAAAAAGTGTCAGCAATCCTTTTCTATTAAAAAATTATACTTTATTTGATAATGCTATTCTTCTTGGGGGAAGGAGCAAATTCCCAAGTTTCCTTCAATCTTTGCAGCTTAACCAATAACAAAAAAATTACAGTAGTGTATTAATGGAAGAGCTGTAAAGGATCTAGCACCTGACACATCTCAGAGTTCATAATGCTCCTTTATAGTGCACCTCCTTATTTATTCAAGTAAAATTTCTCTGTAAGAGTAATTTGGATTCTTTTCACTGTGACCTATCAGCAAAATGAAAACAGGGAGAAGGTGCAAGGTTTATCCCTATGTTTCTCTTCTATATGACACTGATAACATATCTGATTATGTTTACCCATGGAATCTGGTGCTAATAGGTATCACTTTATATCATCTTTATGTGTTTGGCAGCTGCATTGATGATGTAAAGAATTGGAACATAACAGCCTGAATCCATCCCCCAACAGTAGAGCAACAAATCATAAGACCAAGTAAATACAGTAATGTATAGCACTGTGAAAAAAATGTAAATTTTAAGAGTATATCATTCAAGTTTGAAAATATTAATAAAAAGAAAACTGTCCAAATAGTTCAACATCATATATAAAACATATGTATTTACATGTACAGTATATCACAAAGTTACATATGATGCACTACTACAGTATTATAATAAACATAATGTTCAGTGCCCTTCCAAATGGGTTTTAAAAATACACGTTCCCATGCTTTTCTAAATGACCTTTAGGTATAATAAAGATCAAAAGACAAACAGCTGTGAACCAAATTTTTCTAATTATCAGCAAACTACACCCAAATCATAATGTCCAAAAGTCTGACTACAGGGTGTGGTAGACTTGTCGAGTGGAATTAATCACCTTAAGTATTAGAATTTTACTACCTTAAGACGCTCATTAGCTTAGGAAGGAACATAACACCGATCAAGTGCACTTGGTATCCCATTGCAGTCTCAAGGATAATTACAGTATTATCATTATTTTATTTTCATATTAATCAAATGCACATGGGTATTTTTATATCTGTATTTCTGTGGGTGATTAAACATTCTGGTTTTGCTAATTTTTTGTATCAAGCAATGGGTACAATATCCAGCTTTCAAGCATTGTACATATGTATTGCGAATTATAATTGCAAACATATGAGTAAGCATTCTGGCTGATTAAATTCAAATATAGGATATCACATATTCTATTTGTACATCAAAGTTTATCAGTCCAAAGTAAAAATTACAATAAACCAACAGACTTGTCCTCAGAGTTCTTCCCAACTATCTGCTTTCATAAACTGCAGTAAGAACATTGCTACAAAGGAGATATTTACTGTAAACATCACCTATAAATCCAGTGAAGTTATATATATTTTAAATTTTAAATAACGAAAAAACTTGACTACTCTTAGGGCAGACTTGATCCAACATCCAACAAACTGAACTCTCCATGCTTCAGGATAAAGATTATTTCTCATAATTTTTTTCAACCATAACATATTCCCTTATCACATACATACAGTAGTTATCTACTTTAGCATTCATAAGTGTTCTCACTGGGACAGGAAAATCTTAAGCTAAAAGTGCAGTAGTCAAGTATGCAAACAATGTCTGATTTCAAAATGTAGTGACTAGTATTGCAGTATACTATAGTTGGTGTACCACTGTGTACAAACACACCAAATATTTAAAAATGTGGATACAATACTGAAAACATTTTACTCATTAATTAAGACAAACAAGTTTAATAAGAAGGATATGGGAAGGACATACAGTATTAGGGAAAAATTATGAAAACTGGTCTAGGGTTGAAGTCAAAGAGTTGGAAGTAGTAAATGAGGACTACAGTATCTAAATTGTGACAATGGGTTTATGGAATCACTGGGGAGTATTTATGAGTACAGGAACACACAAAAAGAGAATAAATAAGGTAAGAAGCTACTAAAATGAGGAAATGAGAGGTTTAGCCAAAAAAAAAAAAAAAAAAAAGGATTATTTGAGGTGCAATACCTTGCAACAAGAGATCATATAAAGGTACAATAGGAGGGGGTCAGGCAAGTCAACAAGAAAGTGCATGAGAAAAGAAAGACATAGAGTAAGAAGGTGAGCAAGAACTTGGGAAAACAAAAGGCTGTTCTATAGGGAAGTAAATGTAAAGAGGAAAGGTTAATGAATAAAGGAATCTTAGAGTAAATGATGCAAATGGCAAGATGCTACAGGGTATCTGAAGTGAATGCAATTCTGCAATGATGGAGTAAGTATCATTTTATTTATTTGTATAAAGGTAAAGGTGGTAGACTATACTGTAAGCATTATACAGCAAGTTATTTTACTATATTCCACAGAAGTTGCATGATAGGATTTTCACTGATACACGATTAGTGTTAAGGTGATAGACTATACTGTAAGCATTATACAGCAAGTTATTTTACTATATTCCACAGAAGTTGCATGATAGGATTTTCACTGATACACGATTAGTGTGTCTTTTAATGAGAATGGTGAGTAGATCATGTGTTTGGTACTGTATAAAAGTTATGTAAGATGTCTGTGAGTAAAGAAAAAAAATAGAATGCATATGGCCTACCACATACTTTGAAACAGCTCATGTCTGAATCAATTAAGAGACAACATGAAGGGTATTAAGAATAGAGTAGTGAGTATGAACTACAGTGAGAATGAGTTGTTCTACAGGGAGGTAAGTGCTGAAAAGTTAATGAACAAGTTGAAATAAAAAAAATATGTGAGGTAAGTGCTGAAAAGTTAATGAACAAGTTGAAATAAAAAAATATGTACTAATAGAGAGATGCTGTTTGAATAAATGTATGCTCGGTCAATGGAGCATTTTGAAGATTTACTGAATGCACAGCATAAAAGAGAGCCAAAACTGAGTGCAAAGCAAAAGTGTGGAAGTTTGAGGATATTTGTGGAAGTGACTTGATGGGATTATAAAATGTTGTCGTACACTGTATCTTATAATCCCAAAGTGTGACTAAGAGACTGACCAAGGAGAGCAAGGTGTGTTTGGATACAGGAAAAGTTCCAAAGGAATGGGCTTGAAGAATAATTGCTCCTTTGTAAAATAAAAGTAAAGGTGATACAGAATAAACTATAAATATTATAAGGACATGATATTTCCACACTTTTGTTAGGTGTATGGTATGATTTTGATTGAGGAAATAAGAGATAGCACAGCAAATGGTACAGGAATACTGTGGGTTTAGACAAGGAAAAGGGTGTATGAGTCAAGTGTTCGTTAAGAAACTGCTTGAGAAGTTTGAAAGCATTTGGTATACATGGACCTATAAAAAGTTTATAGTAGCATTTACAGTATAGGGGAAATGTGGATGGTATTGAGGATGTGAGGTAAAAGCAAATGAAAGTTTCTGTGAGTGAAGCATGCTTTAGAATGTGAATATGCACATGGGAAAGTGACTGGTGTGGTATGAAAATGGGTCTGAGACCAGGTGTCTGCACAAATGTTTAATTTATGGAAGGAGTTGTGCAAGAGGTTTGAGAAAGGATATTAAATTGTGATCTAGGTGGAAAGTTATGGGATAAGAAAATTAACTGTGAATGGATCGTGAAATGATTAGTCTGCAGGTACTACATAGCTCATTGGAGATAGTAAAGAGAAACTGCAGAATCTAACAAAAGATTTTGAAAGTGTCTGCACAAGTTAAAAAGCCAACAACACATGTAAGCAAGAATAAGGTTATGAGAGTAAATGGAATCCAGAATGAAATCAACTACTCCCATTTTCCCAATACAGTAGTGGAAAAATGGAAGCAGTTGATTTGTGTAGGTATTTAAAAGTAAACATTACGGATGATGGTGGGTCGCGAGAAGATGCGATTCAAAGAATAGGTGAAGCAAGGAAGTAGTAAATGACTGAGAATTCTTTGAGTCTATGGACACCACGGTAGGAATTTATGAAGGGATTGTTCGGCCACCTCTATTTATGGAATGGAAACATGGATGTCAAATACAATTCAAAGAAAGTTGAAGATGTTGAGATAAACTGTTTACAAAGTATACGAGTATATGAAGTAAGAAAAGTATAAAGGGTAAGAAATGTAGAGATACTGAGACGGAGTTATTAAAATGCTGACAGGTGAAAAGGTGGGTAAGTCTTTTGAGAGAGTTCTGTTCATCGTCCAGAAAAAATGGAGGAAAATGGGTTGGTGAAAAAACTGCACGATTCAGAAGTATTAAGGAGAAGGAGGAGCTGAATGGGAAATGATGGCCTTAGAAGTCTAGGAAGCACGAGAGTGCATACATGATAATGGTAAGAGTCCAACACGCAGCTGATAAGCCTTTCTGTAAGTGTGTAAGTTTTCTGAACAGGGTTCATCCATGAGTCAGCAGTTTCAGTATGAATGTGCCTGTAACCACTATCTTGCTTTTTCTCTTTAGGTTTTTACAAATATTTCTCTCTCTGATCAGAAATAGTTTCCCTTGAAGAAACAGGTTATGCCCTTTTTATGCTGATCCATGAAAGATGTTCAGTATCATCAAGATTATAACTTTCAGTTGTGCCTGAAACCAGAAAAAAACTCTTAAGCATTTTGGTCTCTGAACAAGAAGCACTAAATATAATTCCTTTTAATTGATAAATTAAAAATAATTTATTTTTACATTCCCCAGAGAAATTAAGATCAAACAGACATACAGAACTGGCTTTTACAGTAAAATTCAGCATAGAGCGGAATACCATTAATATATCTATTTGTCATCAAATGAGAGAACAAACCATTTTTTTTTAACAAGGATCTGATCTGTAATTCCTTCTCCATTTTAACTGTAGGGCTATAGATGACCTTAGGATTATTATAAATTTTTGGAGAAAGGAAGATGTAAAAGAGAATAAGCAAATTGAAGAAACTGTATGGCACCATTTTTCACTCAGCAGGTATGGAGCTTATGAGAGGGGGTTACCTACAATATAATTTCAAACTTGAGGAAATCTGTTATCTCGAAACTGCCTCAAGAAACAAATCGTTCTGAGATTAGCCAAAAAAGATCCAATAAAAAGTCAACAGAATGTTTCTCATTAATCTAGTAGGCGTATCTGTAGAAGGTTAGACTCTAATAACTCTCTAACATTCACTTTTTGTCCCAAAGCTAAACACGAAGAGGTGAAGCATTCCTACGTCATCTACTATGACCTGCAGCATAAATGATTTTTGCGTGTTTTTCAAAAACAAAATATGTAGGCGTGATACTTCTATTCATTTAGTAAATATCTTTCACGCTTGATACCCACACATCTAAAAAGATTGGGTTTCTTTATGAAAACAAGTTACAAAGATTTCCTAATATAAATTATTCACGCATTTCAAATAATCGGATATTTGCTAAATTCTACAGATATGACCGAGATGGGATTCGGAGAAATTGCCATATGTTTTTTTTTCCTCGTCTGGCACCTGGCTATATTTAACAATATGGGCTTCTTAAGCGAGGACGAATTCATTGTGATCCTTCAACTATTTACTCTTAATCCAAATGAGAAGTACACTAGACAAGCAAGTAAAATATGATAAACGTCAAGTACAGGCACACACACATATGCCACATATGATATCTATTCACAACAACGTTATGACATAAAAATGAGATATTTATTCAAGAAAAATATAAATTAAAAAAAAAAAGCACATATAAAAAGGACGTGCCATACAGACCCAACGAGGGTCTCCAAAAATAAACGAAGATGATGTTGAGGATATTTTTGTGTCTAAGATAGACTGATACTTGTAGGTCT
>NC_089746.1:27674011-27736511 GCF_040412425.1 Macrobrachium rosenbergii
TTATCCAGGAACCGAAGAACTTTTATGCAAGACCCAAGAGCTGTCGTTTAAAAATAAAAATCAGGAACAATAATGCACACATTATAGGTATGACCAAAATGATCTAACATGCCCCTGAGGTATGATGAGCTTATGAGCCATACACCATTCAAAAGAAGTATTTTACACAACGAACATGATAATGAGGAAGAAAACTCGAAATTTCGGGAACCTGTGTTTTATCGCAACAGACATGAGAAATGGCACCATAAAATAATTTAATTTATTTCCCCCTCTTATAGTTTCAGACATCCCTCTCGTTGTTAACAGCTGAAAGAACGATCACTGACATATCGACTGCAAGATCGAGGAACAGTTGCTGGGTTCATTTTCCCATGGAATGTGTACAGTGTGAATTACTGGTGGTCTTAATATGTAAGCTCAAGCACAAATAATGGTCTGCATTAGCGAAAGTTCCTTTTCGAGCATTTTCATATTGTTTATATTTTGTTCATAAAGTGGAGGACCAGTTTATTCTATGCGCTTCAAAATTCTACTGTGTTTACTCTTAGTTAAGAGTAAACACAACAGAATTTTATACATCTCAGCTTTATGAATTGGTGTTCACTACAGAACTAAAAATGTCTGAGTTTCTATTATAATAAATGGACAAAAAAGTGGGCTAATTTGAAACATTTTCGGATTGACTGACAGGCCAGGTCATTAAACCTCTAGTGCTTCTCTCTTTCTCAAATATGAATTATAAAAATCTGCGGATATCATGACGTCTGAGCAAAGGCACAAAGCCACATGTAATTACAGCGTCTTCCAATATGGGACACAATTCTAAAGAGACTTGACAACGAATATTCAATTCTGAAATCAGCTCCAATATCGTAACCTCCACTAACTGCAACAATATCGAAGTACACAGTGATGACGGTATCGACGGGGGTAATCCCAACCCTCGAGGGGGTCGATCTACAGGTATAGGTAACCTTTTCGCTCTACAGAAACCTAAGAATGCAATGATGATCCTTCTTGATATTTAGCCCTTTGCGGCCATTAACTCTCTCCTTATTCTTGTGCCCCCTGCCGAATGCTAGCTTCATTGGTACTGAATAATATATTGCAATATGCTGTTTCATACCTGGGAGCAGAACTCAGTATGTAAGAAAAGGCTGACTGCACCTTAATCATGGCTTTTGCCGGTGTCTATAAATTACTGGAAGATGAGATGGTATCCTGGTTTCAGGAAGACCCTTCTCAACCTGTTAAGTGGAAAGTACTGATCAGCTATTCTTTCCCTCTGAGGGCAGCAGTACTACTCCTCTTCCTCCTTATCAGAGATGACGACAAGTTGGGCAAGCTGGAGATTTTCGGCGGCACTTTCTTCGCAATGGCCACAACGAGTAACTCAGCCGACAAACTTTTTTTCTTTTAATATCTCCAGTTCCTTTCTGAAGACCTTGCATTGTGATATCGTATCTTAAAATACAACTGATTCCTGTTGCTCTACATTAGTATCATTGGTCTGGATATTAAATGTCTCCATTTTTCAAAATATACAGCGTTCTATTGCGTAGTCCAGACAGCCGTTATTGGTTACAAGTTACTGCAACATATTGACTGCCATGTCAGAGTGGACACGATCGAATGTTTGTTGATCTAACTATGCTTTCCTTTAGCCACGATCATTAATCTTGAAATGATAACCTCACTTTCAAGGTTACTATTGCCACAGGAAGCTTATTTACCAATGTCCCCATCACTGAAACTACTGAAAATATTCCACAACACCACTAAACGTGCGCTTCAATAAATGCTCTTATCTCAGCACAATCTCCCTTATATATTAAAGAACAAGTTTCGATGGCCATATTTGTTTGCAAATCCAGATTAATTCACTTACATATATATACAACCAACCTTCAATCTGTATCAGTGCCATCTTGCACTATCAACATTATGAATTTATTTCTATTTTATTTTCCCAAAACCTCCAATACTTGACAAATACTGTTTGAATAAAGTGAAGCGGCGCCAACGGTTCGGATCTTCCTTGTCCGTATGCCAGACATTTTTAGAATATCTCACCTCAGGAGGTATAGCAGTCTCTAGCGATGCAAGATATTTTACCCTAATCATTCAGATTGGAAACAGCTACATGTTAAGTCACATAAAGCTCAAGTTTACTATCCACGAAAGTTCAAATGACAAGAGGTACATGAATCGAACGAAACTACTGGATTATGAGCTATGGCCATATAAGAAATCTAATATGCTTTGGGTCAGCCATGTCTGGAAACTCAAAATTGCTGAAAATATCAAAGAAGTGAAAGTCCGGCCTCTGATGTGTGTGACCAAGAGTAACTCAAGCACCTCTGATGTTTCCTGCCTTATCTCATGTGAAATTCCGGTAATCTATTCTTTTCTGTGGATCTTCCTTGTTACGTGTGCGGCTCCCGATCGAATCCCCTCTTATTTTTCCAGTCACTCCTCTTGAGGCCATAGCTATGGATACATTATTGCCCGAGGTCCGTGCAGAGAACCGTACTTCTGGGTAAACTATTCTACAACAGTTCTTGTTATAGAGCTCTAAACTATGACACATCAGGTAATTCCAATTCTTCCTTACTTGATTTTGACTATGTATAGATTACACGCGGAAGACGATTCTCCCTTGAAATTCTGAAAGCATGTTTCACCAAAATTAAATTCCAAGAATGTCTTTATTTCCTTGTGATACTATACTTCTAATTTTAAGTATCTTGTACTTCCTAGCACGGTTCCTTGCTTATGAAATACTGTTCTTTTTCAGAGAGAGAGAGAGAGAACGATTCTCTCACTGATTTCATATGACAACCAGGTTATGCCTAAGTATACTTATTTCTTGGTTTCGTAAAGTGACGGTTCCTCTGTTCAGACTAATATAAAAATCAAGAAAATGAATTTCACTTTTAAGGGAGCAAAAATTTGGCACTAACTGCCACCAAAGCGGAAGTATATCAGTATATTCTTGTTCTTGCTGTCTACTCAACTTTTTTTTTTTGCACGCACCTGAGCCTTATATTTAATGTTAATAAATTCGCCTTGTGACGTACCGCACTTGTGTTTTTTTAGTTTATTTGGGTATTGTAAACATTTCAATAAACTTATGTTACAAAGACTGGGATTGACGAAGAGGAGGCACAATCAAGCATCATCATGTTCCTTGAATGCTTCCAAGGAAGAAACGAATGCGACCCTAGAAACAGTAAATGGAACGTACATTTTATAATAAAAATATAATTATTTGCACGTAGTATGTTTGTTCTCTTAGATGAAAACAAAGAGACTTAACACATAATCGAGAGAGGACTAGGCTTCAGACATAAATAGGCAATTACCTAGACATTCAACTCAAAAAGCGTCACATGACACTAAGTCAGACGTCGACCGACAAGAAAAAAAATTCCCAACTCGGATTACGGAGATGATTCTGCAGTTTATAATCTTCAACTCACCAGATGCTCAACAAGAAACCCCTTCCCAAAGAAAAGATTTGTACGTAGAAAAAACATAAAACAAAATGCTCACTTTACATTGTGTCCAGTGCACCGGGTGACGACGTAGAAAATATCAAACATGTTTTTTATCCTTACACTCTACGCTGTCTGCTCTTAATGATAAAAAGGGTAAATAAGCAACTTCACTTAACCAGATTTCAACCATCCGTTCAGCTGTATTGAGATAATCACAGTATGTTATCACCACAAACCCCTCAGTACATTATCAAACACCAATAATGAGTTAGCAGCATCACACGACTACCTCTATGATCTCACAGGTGGTTCAATTATGGTCAGCTACAAGTACACTTGTGAACATTTTTTTTTTTTTTTTGGAAGTTGCATATTCCAAAACAATCAGCCTCTTTCTACAGGTTTATCATTCTCAAGAACTCTACGTTCTCCAAATCCTCCAATTATTCCCCCTCTTTTTTGTTCCCCAACTTTACATTCAATTCACTAAGAACAGCCAACGTTCCAACACTTTCAGATCACCTAGGTAATTTTCTCGTTCACTCTAAACTTTTCGATTTTTTAACCATATACCATTACAACCTCTTCTCCTGCTTCACTTAATTTTGCCCACACAGTCCCCGGACTGAAACATTTGTACTCTTTTACCCATCCCTAGTGTTTCTGATGGAAAAGCTTTGCTCTCATTTTGTCCAAGGTTCCTCAGTCAACCCAGACTCAATCTTTGTTCCTCTTTTCCAGTCTCAGTCAACCCAGACTCAATCTTTGTTCCTCTTTTCCAATCTCAAACACTCTGCCTTACCAGTGATCTCACCTTCCATCACATACAGCTTTTTCCTCTGAGAAAGATCCAGTTATCACACATTTCTTCTCTATTGTATCACATGAAAGCGCACTAAAAACGCCAAGACATAATACTTCGTTTCTTCTCTGATGCTATGCAGAGTAGTGATAATTCTACTGTTTTATAACTAAGCATTCTAAAATGCAAAAGTGTATTTGCTAACGTTTTAAGGAAATATGCTTATTATCCTTTTTTTTTAGTATTTCGCTCACCAAGGTGTCCAAGGCACTCCACTATGCACTATTTTGCCTTCGGACACCATGCATTAGTATCTCAATCCATATGCACCTCCCAGGACAGCAATGACCAGGTAGTACTTATCACTATGACCGCAGTAGCAATCAATTAAATTGACAGCCTATATGTACTGTATATGTATATATATATATATATATATATATATATATATATATATATATATATATATATATATATATATATATATATATATACACACACAGTATATATAGTTTGTATATTTGCACGCATGTGTATATGTATGAGAGGATCTGCAGTATGCCTTGTGTGTCTGGTAACCTTATTCTACAAAACAATGTTATCATCATGCAGTCAACCTCTCTCTCTCTCTCTCTCTCTCTCTCTCTCTCTCTCTCTCTCTCTCTCTCTCTCTCTCTCTCTCGTTACGACAAGCACTCACTATTTTTTTTTTTTGCATTCTTCTCTTGGCCTTGACAGCTCACAAAAACGTGGTGGATACAGAACAAGTAAGTGGCTGAGCTTTCGTTTCCCCATATCACTTTAACATACAAAAGCGCAATGGTTAATGATAAAATTGAAGAAACGACGTTAATTCTACAGTAATAATACTGTTAATGCCGCTATTATTATCATTATCCAACTACAAAAGGAAATAGGGACCACAACATTTTGTGTAACGTCACACAGTCAGTATATAAAATTAGTAACACACACAAACACGTATATATTATATATATATATATATATATATATATATATATATATATATATATATATATATATATATATATATATATATATATATATATATATATATATATGGCCAGTTAGTGCAAAAGGACAGGGACATGTTTTTTTCTATTCCTGTGGTACCATGCAAGGGATACCGGTTTAGATTTACCCTCTTACGTCATTCTACGGCCTCAGAAGTCAACGATGTGTTATCCTTTACAGTAGACACCATTACCTCTTGGGGAATTTTGCTTCTGCCATTACTCGCGATACCCCAATACCAACGCCTCTGGTTCCTGCGAATGGGGCAACAAAGTGAATCTTCGGCAATTTCTGTAAATTCTACTGCAGTGACGTCTGCCTTTCTTTAAAGACAGATTTCATTGAATCTTAAATGATTATCTTTATATTCACTTCTGGTATTTCACTGACCATTGATCTTTCTTGAATCTAATGAAACCATAAATAATAAATACGAACAGATTTACAAGGTATAATATTTTAAGAAAATCCTTAGGATACAATAATTTTCATGTCAATCCGGAATATTATTGTACTCACACACGTGAATCCGAATACGTACATATGCATACTGGAGTATGTATGCGTGTGTACGTATATTTACGTAAACATCCTTACATACACAAGTCACAGCGTATATGATGTACGCTCCCTTTTATTTACACATGTAATGTGGATTCATATATTTATGGTGTGAAGGTAGGCTAGGCTACACGGGCTAACGACTGGCCAATGTTTCACTGGTGTCTGGGTGGAAAAACAAAAGGTCACTCTACTTTTCAGAGATGATAATCCCGTCTTTTGGATGAAAGAACATCATACAACAGGACTCTGGAAGTACAGAATGACGTAAGCTAACCTAGTCACTTTACAGACGAATCGTGAATTGACCAGAAGGGCTAACTCTTACTGTAGTTACTGTGCCGTGTGCAAATTTTCATCAATGTGTTTACTAAACAGGCCTTATAACTCGTTCTTTCGGGTGAATGTTTATGCTAATGTTGCTGTTATTAGATTGCCCTGGCCCTATGCCATCACTTCTTCATGTTAATGACCCTGCATGGAAGTGCCCACATTATCTTACATTTTTCATACTATGATGTACCTGGTCAAGATAGCCAATATACTATCTACCAACAGTATGGCTCAATTCTACTAGTGAATGTAGCAAGGATATAATTCAGGTATGGCAACTGTACAAATTACAGTACTGAATGAGGTACCTGTGGGACACGTGGTCTTCCTTGCTGGGATCGAACCAGAATTCCAAACCATGCCACTTATTCTCTTAATTCAAAATTAAGGACTGCTTTGGGTAAGGGCCTGTGCTGGCATAAGACTGGCTTAATCTAAACAACCACTACTCCTCAACTACCCATAAATAACGACCTTCTAGAAGAGAAGATAGCTTTCTGATGTCAGTGTAACCGTTGGTGACTAAAAGAACAGAAAACAGCAAGAGCAGGACTGATAACTTCCTATGTATCGGGAGATGGTCTTTAGGGAAAGGTTAAAAGAGAGAATACATAATCCCCTGTGACCATTTCAGAGGGATGAATCTGGTTTAAAAGACCTTTGTTGATTCAACCATACGTCGCACCTTATTATTATTATTATTATTATTATTATTATTATTATTATTATTATTATTATTATTATTATTACTAAAAGACCCACTCTTCAAGAACAAGCAAAAAGACCATGAACTTAACTATAAAGCATATAAGACCATGGACTTAGCTGCTAAAATGAACGGATGGATAAATATATTAAATCTTAAAAGAGTAAACAGACTCTTTAGTTGGCCCAGCTGCAAGAAGCACAGATCTCTCAGCCAATGAAGGAGCCATAACTGAGGGGAGAGGAAGCGGAGTAGCCGCAACAGAATGCTGAAAACAACAACAGTGGCCCACAGAAACTGATCACTTGTTGTACTTCGGCTCAACATCTTCTATCATTGTTTTCAATACAAAAAAAACCACAGGGCAAGCTTTTATCAATCCTCTAATGTACATAGCAAGACTGACTGATTTTACGTTATTTTACATCACAACTATCAGGGTTACCAATGTCTTACTAATGAAGCTCAAAAAGCACGATCGCTTTACGTTGTGAAAAATTCCAGCGACTGGTGATGAGAGACTTTTCAACATATTCTTACCATGTTACGAACAGGCAATGGAGTTAATAAAATGTGAAGCTCCTAGTTCTTCTTAGTATTTGTGCTTCGTTTGGGTGACAAGAAAAGACCAACCTATACAAAAGCAAAAAAAAATATGTATAATAAAAAAACTGGACATCCTTCTAAACTAGTCGTAGTGAATAAAGTCATAACATAAATATATTATTGCATTCTTTGATATGATAATCTTCCCATAAACCACAAACCACCAATTTACCCAACTGGATGTGTTCCCTTTTTAACTGAAAGCACGCTACAGGCCTATCTAACCGAATGAACTACTGAACATCCTGAAATTTTCTGTATCCTTCAACTTAGTGCTCGAATGGAATGGAATATAAAATTTTGGCCAAGGGCCAAGCGCTGGGACCTATGAATTCAGCGCTCAAACGGAAATTGAGATTAAAAAGGTTTTAAAGGTGTAACAGAAGGAAAACCTCGCAGTTGCACCATGAAACAATTGTTAGCAGAGGGTGGAAAGTAAGATGGAAGATAGAGAATATGAAAGGAGGTGAGGTAAAAGGAATGAAAGGGGTTGCAACTAGAGGCCGAAGGGACGCTGCATAGAACCTTAAGTAATGCCTACGGTGCACCGTGTGATTCAACTTGGGGCTGGGAATACGAGTGGTGAATGCATTCCTCTCACTTTCCAGAAGGCATTTGCTTTTCAATTAAGACCCCACGAAAAAGATACGAGAGAAATTGAATGGATATGATCTAACGCGGCTACAACTTCCTGAGATGGTGGGTGGGGTTGGAGGAGACACCGATGCTCAAGAGCGGGAGAAAGTCTCTGGAGGCAAGTCACAGATTCATGTTATGTACTGTATATGGGATTTATTACAGAAGAATGGCGTTACCCTACATAATTTAAAAGTTCGTGTGATGCAGGTTGTCTTAAATTACCTCAGTTTTTTGGCTTGCATGTGCTTATAAACCAGTGGGACGCAACGAGTTCGAGAACGTTCAGTCGGAGCTACACAACTGGACAGGTCGTCATAAGACGTTTCCCAAATAAACGACGATGATAAAGAATATGAAATGAAGGCCTCTTACCTGACCGTTGGGAGGTTAAACGTACATAGACAAGGCAATAATCACTACAAAACCCTAAAGATCACGGGGCACATAAGGAGTACTAATTCATGAAAAAGGCTTTTCAAATGTACAACAAAATTAGATAGACCATAAGATATAAAAAGAAACAACACCTATGGCACAAAGATATCTCCATTACTTTTGTTGGACACCTGAAAATCCGATAATCAATAAATTAAAGAACTTTCATAAACACCATTCCTAAACTAACACACACACACACACACAATATACACACATACATATATATATATATATATATATATATATATATATATATATATATATATATATATATATATATATTATATTAGGCTACACACACAAACGAGTGTGTGTAAAGACAGAAAGCACATTAAATATAGTCCGACAACGATACCATGATGGGAAAAGTACGGCTACATATGGAGAGGCATTCAGGGACTATTATCACAAGTGGCCAGACAACACAAACGCTGCTCTGTTTGCCGGGAGATGTCTTGACTGTTTATAACAGAACGTCCGGTTAGCTCTATTAAGAAAGCTTGCTATTCTTGGCAGTGATTTAATGTCATCATCTTATACACTTACTCTCACTTTTTTATTTACAACACAGGAATACACTTATGACTGCACAAACGCGCACACAAACACACACATACACATATATGTATATGCATCACACAAACACATATAGGTATATGTATGTGTATATATAAATATGTGTGTGTATGACTCATAACTTGGTTGCCATTTACTGCTGGCCGCACTGTTCTCCGAAATGTTAGCGATATTCTCTTTCGTTGTGTTGTCGACCATTAACGGAGTTTTCACGAGTGATATAAAGCTAACTTACTCAGGAACACGGATTTTGGTTTGACTTGAATATCTCACGAAATTACTTACTTTATAAGCTGAATTCAGAAAGATATGCGTAAACAGTCGTATATTTAAGCTGTAAAACAACTGATAATATAACAGCAGCCGGAAGGATTAATGTAATTAAAAAGCCAACTGAAAAGAATCACTCAAAAGCGTTTCCTTTGGGGCCAAAATGTTTCGTAAGCACAATGCGGGAAAATTTGTGGGGCTTTTGTGCGTTTATGTGGACTTCCTTTGATACTCACAGAACGTCTCTTTATAACTGCAACGTTCAACAGTGTTCTTATGGGTTAGTATATTAACACATATTACGAACACGCCCTCAAAAATCAGATAAAAAAGTAAATCTTCCAAGTTGACGATTAATACTCAAGCATTTACTTCATGTAAATTATATATATATATATATATATATATATATATATATATATATATATATATATATATATATATATATATATATATATATATATACTCATATATGCGTGTGTACAAGCGCATGGGTCCTAACAGTCCAGTGGTTAGGCCACGTGCATCATAGGTTCGGTCCTGGGGAGAGCCAGAAAGCTGCGAGAATTGCTGAGAAACGAACGGCTTTCAGAATTATATGATTATATATATATTTATATATATATATATATATATATATATATATATATATATATATATATATATATATATGTGTGTGTGTGTGTGTGTGTGTGTGTGTGTATAAAGTCCTCCTGGGCCTCTGTACGCTCATAGGGCAGGCGCTGATCTGTTTCTGAGGCCGACAGCCACATATATATATATATATATATATATATATATATATATATATATATATATATATATATATATATATATATATATATATATATATAAATAAAGTCCTCCTGGGCCTCTGTAGGCGCATAAGGCAGGCGCTGATCTGTTTCTTAAGCCGACAGCCATATATATATATATATATATATATATATATATATATATATATATATATATATATATATATATATATATATATATATATATATATGTGTGTGTGTGTGTGTGTGTGTGTGTGTGTGTGTGTGTGTGTGTGTGTGTGTATAAAGAAAACAACGTGGCACAGAAGGTCGCAGTGAATAGCCATCAAAGAATTTGGCTTTCCCAGTTACTCATCGTTGTCTTTACAATCGCTATCTCTACTTTACGCAGGAAACTGACAGATCTCAGTCTCTCTCTCTCTCGTTAACAGCTTTTTCTGTATAATTACAACACCCATGAACTTTAAGCGTCACTTTTAAATACAATAACTTATTAAAAACAGTTCTCAAAAAATAATGTCAACAGGAAATGTCTTGTGATGTGATCAAACATCCCAAAATTTCTGGAAATTCAATCGGGTATATTCTTTCAAACTTCTTGAAATTTTACTTTACTATTTCTGAAATAATCTCAAGATGCTATCAAACGTCTTAAAATGATATCGGATATAATTAGGCTATGTCATCCAACTCCTTGAAGTTCTATTGGAAGTAAGCAAGCTAACTCTTTGAAACAATATCATATGTAAGTAAGCGAGCTTCTTCCAGTTCTAGAGCACAACCCTTGTTAAAACAGTAGGTGATGCTGTTATCTGGGGTCTTGTGGACACCAGAAGAGTTGGAAGATCCAGACCTACTTAGATGAGAACATGAGAAGGAAGACTGGAGATGAGTGGAGATCTATGGAAGATAAAACCCAGGTAAGGCATGAATTTAACAGAGGACCTTTGCGTCAACCGAAATCTGAGGCAAAAATGATGAGGATTATAAAATTCCATATGAAACTTTGTAAAATTTCATCAAATATCCTTTCGTGATGTTCCACAATTTCTTGAACAGTTCATCAATCTCACTGAAAACTACATACGGAGAGAAAAAAAAAGAGAAAGAATTAAAGACAGAATAATTAAGGAAGTTTGCTCTCAAACCATGCAGTAGCTAAGTAAAAATGGCCCAGACATCATTTAGGCTATTTTAACCCAGATAAAACTGAACGACATGAATAAAAACACATACCTCAATATATAAATGCTATCTTTTCTAAAGAAATCAAGGATGGCTATGCTATGCAAAAAAAAAATAATACATAAAAAATAAATAAATAAAACGTAGCTTTAATGCCATAAGGCGTATATTCACGTGAAAGATGCTGCATCCTGCACCCACTTTTTATTATGAACACTTGCACTCCATTGAAGCTTAAGCATAAAATTTTCTAACATTTTTGCCTCCTTGTCAATTCAACATTTTCTTGTTTTGTTTTTCCAGTCTAGCCTAAGTACATGAAAAATTTCCTCTTTTTATCTAAGCATTTTCTCCCATTCCCATAGCAAAACCGAACCATATACACACTTTGATAGCTTTTCCTGTTATCTCTATATTTCTAATGTTCTTTATTCTACATAAATTTTCATAACATTTCAAATGATAAAACTGGTCATTTTTCACTTGGGAGTACTTCCAACGTCTTGCTCTGATTTTTTAAAATTACGCTGCTTGTTTGATAATATACCGATATAAAACTATTAAATTTATTAGAGTAAAGAAAATGTTCGCCCTAAAACCTCGAAGACCATCTAAGATTATTCGTCAATAAAATGCAAGGTTCTTTCCAATCCTTTATTAAAATGCCGAATCCTGATCACCTGTGTAACATAAAATTCTATTTAGCCTATGTAAGTGGTGTTTGCCAGCTAGGGCCTATACGAATATCAACTATCTCTGTGATAAAGTTATATTGAACGGAGATGAAATTTTGATTTCATATTTCTAAAAGTTTCTTTTTAGGCAATAAAGACCTCCATTTACACAAACTATAAATACAAAGTCCATGACACAAAAATAATGGGATCGATTTACGTGCTTTACAAATACAAAGATACAAAGTTTTCACGAACTTCATGACAATATTAGTATATAAATAGTATACATCATAAGATCTACAACATACCAGCAAATAGCTACCTAGAATGAACAGGCTAAATATGACAGGGTTACATTGCTCAAGCGCAAGTACAAATGCTTATGTATGCATGTATGTGTATGTATATGTATGTATGTATGTATATATATATATATATATATATATATATATATATATATATATATATATATATATATATATATATATATATATATATATATATATATATATATATATATATATATATATAAACCGATTACTCATATGTGTGAAGGTGTGAGAGAGCGAGTGAGTGAGGTACGCCTTTTCAAGGTCACTAAATAACTTCACAAACGGAAATGATATTAGTTCGAACTTTGGACGTCTACGCTTTGGATATTTTCCCTTCTGAAGACTGAAATCTCATCTTACGGAGGATAAAAATCTCCGAATGGAACAGAAACACACCGTTGATATGATGTGATTTTTTTTATTGTTTCATCTTTCGCACTGCAAATCCCAGCCTGACACAAGGAGTTAGTTTATTGGTTTCAGATCAGGGTGGCCTTATGCCAGCACAAGGCCTTGACTCCCACTGCCAGTGTGTGGTACGGTATTAAGGGTTATAAGAGGCCCGGGGAAGTCTTCTGGGCTCACCAACCGAGACGCAAGGAATTAACAAGTGTATATGACTGTCAAGGTCTGAATAATTAGCCTGAATCTACATATCGCTGCGTGCTGGCGTGCTATTTGACACACTTCGGGGAGAGACGATTCAATGGTACTACATGTCTGCACAGCAACCGGGTGCAATATAAGCCAACACAGTCGACACGCTTCAATACAATTTGGGCTGGCTGAAAAGCCAACCCTTGTCAATATAAGAAACTTTCACATACTCTGTACCACCAGGGAACACTGCAAACAGGTGATACAGTAGCAATGCTGATAATGACAATGTCACGTTATACAAACAGGATAGAAGTGAAGATGAAGAACTGCAAGCGACAAGGATGTTTTGCCACCTGTCCATGATTAGCCTATGCTGAACACCTGTTATGCAGATGTCGCTAGCGTGCATCGTTTGGTGAATCATGCGCTTATTTCATACAACTATTACTAGGCTTCACCATCCAACGAAAGACCTAAAATTGCATGTGCTTGGCTTAAGTCATCAGCATCTCGTGCAATTATCCTTCTGGTTACAAAGGCAATAAGAGCAAGAAAGCATTTCCGCGTTCGCCACCCAACAATATGTAAGAAACAATAAGATAATTACCTCAAAGAATTATCCCCTTTCTGTGCTTAGCCTATATCATAGTTTAAAAAGTCACCTTTGTACAATCTATTAATATTATTCTTCACAATTATCTTTCATTTTAGATGATATGAGAGAAAAATCGCCAGAATGGGAAGGAATCACAGCAAAAGCGTCCCAAATAAAAAATGCTTTGGTAATACATTCAAGAACGTTGAAAACTGTCAATTCAAAGAGCTTTTACTGACACTGTTCAAGCCTCAAAATAGTGATAGAAATCTAAGGAGATATCATAAACAGCTGTCAACAATAAAATGCTACGATTAACTTTATTGGAAGCAACTCAGGAATGCTGGTGGTAATTGTTATTACCTCGATCAATTAACCTTTTGAATTCTCCTCGTCCTACTGTCTCTCTTAGCAATGTCTGACGCTTTAACGCCAGGCTGTGTGCAGTGTTTGAAGCATTTGCTTCTTTCGGTCAGCAATGTTATAAGCTTTTCCCTCATTTGTTAGCGATGTTTAGCTTTCAATTCAGTCTGTTAGCAATGTTCGAAGACTTCTCTTCATACTCCTTGCAATATTCACAGCCCTGTAGCTTCCTCTGGGAAATGGCTGAAGTTTTCACTTAAGCCTCTTGGAAATTATCAAACTTTTCAATTTAGTCTTATATCAGTGCTTGAATCTTTCACGTCAGTCTCACAGCAATGTTCTGAGATATCATTTTGGTCTCACAGCAATGTTCGAAGCCTCCACTTCAAACTCATAAAAACGTTTAGTTTTCACTTCAGTATTGCAGCAATGTTCAAGACTTTCAATTTAGCCTCTCGGCCATGTTTGAAGTTTTAACTTCAATCTGGCAGCAACGTTTGAAGCTTCTGTTTCCGTCTGTAAGCAATGTTTGAAGCTTTCACTTCATTCCGTTCGCAGTGGTCAGAACTTTAGCTTAAGCCGAGTAGCAATGGACTTTCACTTTAGTCTATCGACAATGTACATGACACTTGTTTCACTTTCACAGCGCCGCCGCAAAGCCTTCTCTTCAGTCTTTTAGCAACTTTTTAGCCTTTTCTTCAGTCTTTTAGCAAAGTTCAATGGTTTCTGATCGGTCTCCCATATATAATTGAAGCTTTTCCTTTGGCATGCCAGCCCATTAGTGCCTTTCACTTCAGTCTTCTAGTATCTTTTGAAGCACTGGAATGTGTCAGTTAGCAACATTTAAAGCTTTCACTTCAGCCTCTTGACAAAGGTTGAAACTGTCACTTCTGTCTCTTCAGAATAGCTGAAGCTCTCACTTCAGGCCCTTAACAATGTCCAAGTGTTTCAGTTCAGTCTTTTGGCAATGTTCACAGTTTTTACTTCAGTCTCTCAACATTGTTCAAAGCTCTTACTTCACTCTCTTGACAATGTTCGAAGCTTTCACTTGTCTCTCAGCAATATTCATTGTCAGCAATATTCATTGTTAGCAATATTCATAACTTTTTCTTCAGTCTCCTAGCAATATTTAAAGCTTTACCTTACATATCCCACCAATGGTTGAAATGTCTGCTTCAGTTTATCAACACTGCTCGAATCTTCACTTCAGTCTATCCGCAATATTCGAAACATTCACTTCGATCATTTAACAATATTCGAAACTTTCTCTTTAGTCTTCTATCTTTGTTTGCCACTTTCGAATCAGTTTCTTGCCAGTGTTCAGAGCTTTCACTAAGTTTGTTTATTCAACATAAAAGGGTACTTCAGTACCGAAGTTACATCACTCTTATCTCAAGGGCTCAAAATTGCTACCATGATTCTGTGCTGATAAGAGGCATTTTTTTTAATATGATTTGAAAAATACCTTTATTTATAAATAATCTAATTTCCCCGCGTCCGTGGTTGGTAATTTTAGGAATATTTATCATTTAAAAAAAGATAAGTTGCACCAAGCCAGTACGATTTTATGAAAGGTGACGAAGACAAAATAATGCATACATAGGCAAGTACTGACACATCGAGCATTTCAAAATATTTTTCAAAGGCATATATCTGAGTGCAATGCAGAATGAAAAACTGTCTATTGCACAACTACAGAGTATTAAATCATTAAATCTAGCTTAGTTCTGATTACCAAATTCCTTCCAGTGGTCTGGTATGATACATGTAACATACGCTACCGGGGTCTAAGCGATGTCAGGCAGGGCAGCCGATCGAGACTACGGTCTACCCCAAAGCCAAATCAAAAGTCCTTCAAAAGAAGGCATCGTGCTTACCCCATACAAAAATGAGAAAAAAGCACCGTTAAAAAAAAAAAAAAGATGGTGATTTTTCTTTCAAGCATCACATTATGAAGTACAACACCAATATGTTTCACAAAAAAAGGACTCTTGAACTTCCTTTTTGTCAATCACGTGACAACGACTTAAGCTCATAAACACAAACAAAACAAAATAACGATGCTTACAGTCCTGCCTAGAGAACACAACTCAAGAGAAAGAGTGAGGGACCACTGTATATAGCCTAACTTTCCGCTGTGAACAACTACCAGGGATTACCAGCAGGAAAGCGGCTACCCATTATCGTTCACTGTCTTAGTAACTTTGCTGATGTCAGTGAGCGTAAGTTATTCCTAAAATACACTGCCAGCGGAAGGAGAAGGACAAGCATGCGTAAAAAACTAAATCTCAGGCGCATTAACTCGCTATCAACATAATTCTATAGTGTTAAGCCATCTATAGGACCCTCATCTAAGTACAACGTTATCCAGAAACAAGAGTAGGCTTACCAAATTTAGAGCGTTGTGTTCAGAAACATACACCTATCAAATCTCTCAAATTATTTGTGGATTCTGACATACTGGACGTGCGCCCAGTACATCTTCCCCCCACCCCCACCTCTCTCTCTCTCTTTCATGCGCATATACAGCCTTTTGGAACGCCAATCTACAAAACTATTTGGTACAGACAGATATATATATATATATATATATATATATATATATATATATATATATATATACAATATATATATATATATATATATATATATATATATATATATTTATATATATGTATATGTGTGTATATATATGTATATATGTATATATATATTATATATATAAAATTGTGTGTGTGTGCTCTAAAACACTACTATTTATAAGTGAATTTTCTATTTACTCAGAACAACCAAATCTTCGCCTCTTTCGTATTAGTAAGGAAATGTAAGAATAGACTATGGGAAACCCGCAACAACGGAAGTCTCCAGCAGGAAAACCCATCTCCTCACTACAAAACGACAGGGCCTTCATAAAGTAAACTACCAGCAAAATAATTTCCAGAAGCTAATAAAATTTAAGAGTCAAAAACCAATTTTTTTTTATTCTTGAATACAACGGAAGCTGAACAAGCTTTAAAGACTTAGAAATATATGAGACAAAAATTAACTGCAGTTCATTATCGTCATCGCCTCCAATGCCGCTCGACGAAAAGAGCCTTTGGCAAATTCCACCGCTCACGTCTTACTTGATTTCACTTCCGAAGATCACCACTATATCTCCAGCTAGCCGTCTCAGTTCTCTTCCAAGTCTAGGTCTAGCGTTATTTTAGTGACCTGAGGACCCCCGTCTTATTTTTATTTTGAGCTTCACCTCTCTAGACATGCGCTGCATTCTATTCTCTTCTATCTTCAACAGCTTTTTCATTGATACCTCCACACTGGGCAAACACCAAAGGTGATGTAAAATTCCCCTACAAACCCTTGCTGCTTACTGCAAATTCGCTTGAAATTAATGCTTAGAACAAAACAAAACAAAAAAATCCAATTTTTCCCCCTTTCAAATCTACTACCTTAGCGATACTGACAGAGGTGGCATTAGGGAAAGACCTCACAAGACTGAGAAAAATGGTCGCTAGATACTAACCAATTCCCATTCCAAAGACAGACATATGTAACAGAGTAACTTAAATGGCGACTGTAGAAAAGCAAGTATTGTTCACGACTGACTATATATTTCCTAATAATGCTTTCACATTTCTCCTCTGCATGGATATGCATAAACACTGATCGAGTAGATATCAACGTTAGTATGCACAAGGTATAGTTAAAAGGAAAACACTGCTAAAAGGACGTATGTTATTAATACAAAATACACAGCAACATCATCATCAGTAACCGTAACTTTCTGGATATAAATTACCTACATATATTCACCTAAATGTGCCGATAAACACTTGTTTGCACAAAACCTTTACGCTTTAGAAACCAGTGAGTCATTTTAGGCCAATTCTCAATGTATCAAGCTTAAAAATTATGATCAACAAAAATGTACAGCAGTTCTTCACCTGTAAACTGATAACTTTTCAGTTACGAAATCATTAATTCTATGTGCAGACTAAAGGCACAGTGAATCCACTCGGTAGTAGTGACCTTTGACGTTGCAACTACCAGGTTACCCCAAACAATCGATCATACAAATCCATCTACCCAAACAGTATGCTTAAATATTGCATATCACATTTGGGAAAACCAAATACAAAAATAGGCAAAATCTTGAGACCTAATCTGCAGACTTTAAATTTTAAAAAGTACCTAACTTTGTGAAATACTCTGATGTACATCTACAAGCAGTAAAACAATAAATATAACATTAACATTGAGACATCATCACAACACAAAGATAAACACGTTCATTTTTCGGAATGTTAGTCACAAATAATCCTGATATTCTCACTGAAAGAAATATTCAGTCACGCCGCCATACATGGGAACATGGCTAAGAAAGAAAGCCAGAAACAAACATCACATTAAAGTATTGCAATGAATCTTCCACAAAAGAAAGGATATAAAGTCTAGGCCAATCTGATAGTTTTCATATTCATAACCATTGCGACACGAATGAATGACAAATGCACTTATTTAACCTTGAGGGAATATCAGTAAAATTTCTCCTCTTCAGAAATACACACACCTACGCAAAAGAAAAAAATTACATATTATTGCTAAATAAATCACGTTATACTACATTCAGAACTCATTACAGTACCTCATGGAAAACAGTTCTGAGCAGTCTAAGAAAAACTGAAGATAATAGAATCATATAACGTCTAAAAAATATATCCATTCATAAGTTCGCCATCAAGAACAAACAGCTAAGAATTAGAAACTGCTTGCCGGCCTTTAGAACAGCAGAGTCAGCAGAGAACTTATATCAATATGACTTTCTTTTCATGTATTGAAAAACAATACAGAACAGTCAATCTTTAAGAGAACGTAAAGCTACGCCAAGGCTGCACAATACGAAACCCACCCCGCCCAAGTTCCCTACCCCAACAAAAGGACCATTGTCCAGATCCTGATCTCTTCCAAAATCTAACCGCTTTCCGCCAGTCTCAAGGATCACCTTGTGACATTTTTTGTGTAATTTTGCTAGCAAACTAGTGTACAAACAAACCAAATGCATAACCTCCTTGTCAAAGGTTTGATAAATCTGGAACGCAAGATGATGAACATCTGATAAGCAAACACTCCAGATAACTTTTGTACGCCTAATATACAGCCTTATTAATCGCATTACTTGGACTAGCTTTACTCCAAGCGACACTGTTTCTAGTTCTAAGAGAACTGTCGTGTGATCTTTAGTTTCTCTCAGTGGTCTCATCATTCAGAAACAGATCATACAGGTCTTAACTATGTACCTGTCCCTTGAAATCTATTTTCACTCTTGATCCATTTCTTCATAAGCATTTAATGCATACCTAGGCTGCAGACCGTAACTTGGAAAGCTGCAAACATGTGTGGCTCAGTGCCAAAAATGTGAAGTTTCCTTCTATCTGTGTATAAAACTGACACTTTCCTACAATGAGAATTTGGGAGTTTACATTGCACTCAAAAGCTGACCATTCATTGTCTGCAAGAAGTACTCCAGCTACTCCAGGACCATGTGGCATATAAAAGGCCTAGGGTAGTACTTAAATATGGACTATTATACGTGATCCGTCTTTCCACGTAAAGGAATAGTAGCAAACGTAGTATTTCCTAAGAAATACAAGACAGGCAACCTTTTACATGGCAAATAAGACATAAAAACATACCTAATTTCTCTCTATCTGAACCATCCTTAAACATTTCACAAGAATTATGGGAATATTTCTCAAAGAGTCAATCAGAACCTTATACAAAGGTATATAAGAGTAATATATCGATATAGGCTATACATACATACAGACACTCATACACACAAACATATATATATATATATATATATATATATATATATATATATATATATATATATATATATATATATATATCTATATCCATCACACAGCACGTAGGGACGTTCCAACATTTCCTAAAGCACGTTATATGCTTTCGTTTCTTCCCTCCTTTTAAAACACACTTCCCTTCGCTGTGGGATACGTAGTAGGCTCTATTCTTTCTCATCCTTAATATAAACAAATTAAGGGAAAATCAACTCAAAAATACTGGCGAACTCCTGCACAGCTTTCTCACCAGCATACAGCTCTGATAATAGCAGAACCAACCTACCAAGGAGTCAAGTTAAGCATTGAGAATGCATGTCATTCAATTGCCCAAAAATATCTTGGTGGCCATGTAGGAGGAGCCCGTCACTACACACTAAAGAAGACAGCGCCAGGATGGCGTTTGTTTACATTAGGCAATATCGAAGTCACGTGACACCGGGTGCTGTGATTTCACAGACTGAGAAAAGCCATTTCAAAAACGAAAATCAATCTCGTGTGTGTGTGTTGCTTACCGACGTCAAAATTTAGTGAAAAGGCAAAAACAGAACGAAACACAAAAACCAAAATATTGTAAGGCAATCGCAGTCAGGCTCACAGTGTGCAGAAAAAATATAAAAATAATACAAAATTATCGAAAATATCTCGAAGTGAAATGAAAGTTGATAAAATATATATAATATATGGTTCATTCTGTAAAACAAGACTGACAAGAGGCATATTACCGAGGTAATTACCTTTAATACGAATTAGGTAATTGTCAATAGTAACCAAACATGCACATGTGTATATCCCTGAATATATATAGTCATAGGCTACATACATATTAGTATGGAACTAGTAACCTCATCCCAAAACCCTACCGAGGACCGCAAATCTAACACCTTCTAAAGTCACCTATCCTGGAGAAAAATGCGTCTGGTGATATGAATATTTTCACTAGAGTCGACGTCAATGCAATGTCTCTACAGTTACCATTTTATTTTATATATATATATATATATATATATATATATATATATATATATATATATATATATATATATATATATATATATATATATATATATATGTATATAATATAATATAAAGTGACTGGACCTAATGTGGTAACTGTAGAGGCGCTGCACTGACGTCAACTGCAGTGAAAATACTCATTGCACTTATTCTCAATAGACTGGAGAGACTGATAAAAACTTTGACATGAAGAAGCTGCTTTTGGGAAAGGCAACAGTCGCATAGATCGAATATTTGCGTTTTGATATACTGTGCAGCATTGCATAAAATTTAAAATCCCCTTTTGACGGTTTTTGTTGATCACGAGACATTTGACAGCAACCACATATGCTTACTAATATTATGGAAGTTCTGGCAATTCCGTTAAATAGGAACAGCCAATTGAAATTATGCATGAACGAAGTAGATGTGAAGTTCATGTTGATGGGATCTTGTCAAGTGAATTCGCACCAAACACTGGGGTGCTAAATGGGAATGTTACCTACCTCTTCTATTTGCCTTTTTCACAGACTTTATAATAAAAAAAAGTGGCGGGAGATGGAAGAAAAGGTTTAATTTGTAGTAACGATAGAAACTTGACAGACTTAAAATACAGAGGTAATGCTGGGTTCATCTGCAAAACACCGCAATATTTACAAAGTTGACTGGCAGAATGTATCATATGTCTATAGAAATGGGGACATAATATAAAGAAGGGGATGAAACAACACTACATACAGAAAATATTAATAACGTTGAATCATTCAAACAGTGAGGAACATTGAAACCCAGTGCATGCTCTCTTGAGTTGGAAATTACTGACACTAAAAAAGGTAAATCGAACAATGGGCAGGCTGAAAAAGGTCTGGAAATCAAAAGTGACTGAAACTGCATACGTAAGGAATGTCGAATCTTGTACGATCTGCATTGCTAAACGGACATGAATCATGGAATGACGATAAAAATATATCCAAAAGATTTGTCAATTTAAGAATACGGCTTTAAGAGGAATATTAGACGCCAGACTTCAGGACAAAGTTAGGTATGATACCATAACGAAATTTAGTAAAGTTCCACTTGTAGACGTGATAAATGAAAGGGAGATGGAGATGGCTTGCACATGTCCTTCTCTCAACCCATCCCAAAGTAGTTCATGACAGAATCTGCTGGGTTTCTGTCTTCTGTGAGCACCAGAAGAGTTGGGACACTCGGACATACTTTCAAGGAAAGTACGAAAAGGGAGGCTGGAGATGAGTGGGGAGTTAATATCAAAGCACAGGAAAAAACGTGGTAGAATTTCACAGAGGGCCTCTATGTCACGCAGCGTTAGAAACTATATATATATATATATATATATATATATATATATATATATATATATATATATATATATATATACACACTGTGTATCAAATCGTTCATGACCTACATCAGATCTGCATTTGAACATGTTTTCCTCCAGACCTCAAAAATTACTCTAATGGCAACTGGAAACCACAGTACCGCCGTGTGGAATACACGAAAGAAGCGATAAATAAAAACCTGGGGAGATGAAGGTGAGTGTTCGTGTATCGTGCATCGCCAATACCTGAAAAGATTAATCTAGCGTAGGCTATAGGCTACTTCTCGAAGCTGGTCATTACACTTTTGTTCTTGGTTGCACATGGAAATCTTGGCACTAAACTATGTTGTAGACCAGACAAAAAATCTTATGAACCACACATACATTTATATATGTATCTCACACACGCGCACAATTATAGCCTGCACATGTATTTATGTAGGCTATGTATGTTTATATGTATATGTACACATAAACTCTCACACATTTATATATATATATATATATATATATATATATATATATATATATCTTCTGACTAAGTATAACAAGTAGCTAATGTTTTGGAAGTATTTTGCAAAGGGTAGGGGGTGGTTTCAGCCTGGATTCAGCAATTGCAATTCAAAGCTGAATTTGGCAGAGTCTATTGTGGTATTTTTCCATAGACATCCCAATAAAACAGATAATCTGTTGTTTATATGTATATGTGTAATGTGTGTAGACATGTGTGTGTGTGTGTGTGTGTGTGTGTGTGTGTGTGTGTGTGTGTGTGTGTGTGTGTGTGTGTGTGTATGTATATATATATATATATATATATATATATATATATATATATATATATATATATATATATATATATATATATATTACTTATGGTCTTGCACTTTTCTATATTTCCACCCTTCGTACCACTCGTATGGTTCCAACTGTTTCCAATTATATTTTCCTACTCACTGCAATATCAATTAGGCCTATTATTTTAATCATAAGGAACCATTCTTCTTTCCTAAATCATAATGTTTCCTGAATTGCTAACACACCAACAACATACTTCAGGCCTGCAGCTCTCTTTTCCCCGAAAAATTTTCTTTTACTTTTCTCTTTTTCCTAATATGTCGGCCTTACGCACTTCCTGTTATTATAAAATATAGTCGGTAACGCGAGAAAGTTTCCTTTGGCGGGTCAGAGTTACTCTCAATGTGCACAATGTATCTACAATTCTTCGAAGGGCGTCATCCCCATCATATTGACCAGGTACCCGTAAAAATCCACAAATACCTCGGCGTATTTAGTGTCAGTAACGTACGGTACCAAGCTATGATAATTACAAATATATTTCCAACCACTGCACTGGCCATTTCCAACAAAGCCTGAACCCGGTATTATACCATAACATAAACCACACGTAAAAACAAAGCAACAATATAAAATCCTATTGTTTCTAAAAATTGAACCCATTGCCTTAGAATAATACATTTACTCTTAAATATCACGTCATTATGGGCAACCCAGGTCTAGAATGCATGCTGTGAAGAGTTTTTCAAATATTTTTTCCTTCAAAATACTTCTAGGAGGAAATATGACTGTGGTCAAGAAAAGGATTCAGTGCATGAGAGCCTATTCATGTGCGGGTGATAAATATATTGAAATATTTCATTGAATACTTTCACATCCCTGTATAGAGACGTATAGACCACAGATATATATAAATAATAAAGAGTACAGGTAGCAATATGTTGCCACATATACTTGTATAGCATGGGCCTGGCGATAGAAAAAGTTGGGCAACTATGGAAATACAAATTAAGCTACTTATTCACGGTCGTAATGAATTACATACGTTAGCACACAATATATATATATACATAGTATATGTATATACAATTACAATATATATAAACATATACATGTGTATACATATTTATATATATGAATCGCAAAGCTAGGCTAGCATGCTTGGACTGGTTAGTTTGGGTCGGGTTAGGTTAGAGTAGGCTGTGAGTTCCCCGCAATATATAGTGAATACTAATTGCAGTCTATTATTTATGCATGTACATACACACACACAATATATATATATAATTACATAATGGGCATCATTTCTCAGACGTTCCAGACTTTCCTTCATTCAAGTTCAACACATGGCTTGGCCCATTTCCTGAAAAAACCTATAGGCCTCTATCTGAAAAAGAGCATGGGGCTTGCTACCTCATCCACAATGAATTGAAACAGATATTAACTACTAGAAGGAAAGGTATATATATATATATATATATATATATATATATATATATATATATATATATATATATATATATATGTTATATTATATAGTGTATGTGTGACAGAGGGTTTATGCTATTCTCTCAGTGCCTAGCAGCTGAAAAGCGAGAGAGTGGAGGAAGGGCCGAGGGGATGAGAGCAGGGCTGCGTGTGCAAAGGATGTCAGGAGGCAGGGTCCATACCTGTGGCTCACATGGGGATGGTTGCGGAGGCAAAGGATCGCCGACATCCAACAGAAATGAGGGCTACAGACGAGATGATGTTGCTGAGGGTGCCACCACTACCACTACCACTACCACCACCAGCAGCAGCAGCTTGATGATGAGCAGAAGAGAAGATGGTCGTCGTCGACTTCCTCAGCGGCGATGATGATGATGATGATGATGTTGAGGATAAGGATGATGATGATGATGATGACGAGGGTGATGACGTCGTCGTTCGATTTCTCTGATCTAGCTGGTGCGGGAGGGCGTATAGGCCTGCAAGGCCTATGGCCATGACTCGCAAGGCTGCTTGCAACCCGAAGAAGATCTTCTTTTGTGGTTGTTGGGTGGGTGGGCGGGTGCAGTGAGGAGGAGCTAGCGAGGGGAGGTGAGGTGCCCCTGCCGCCTCCGCCATATCACAACAACACACGGCGCCTCCTCCTCCTCCTCCTCCTGATGATCGGTGGGAGAGCTTTTCTTTCCCCTCACTTAATGAGCCTCGAAACGGCGAACGTGCCGAGACTTCTCGAGACCCTCCAGCAATCACAAAAATACACCGACATGGACTCCAGCTTGGGAGTCGGACGCACAAAGGCACATAGGAACGTGCGAATACACTGCGCTAAATCACACAAGGCATTCGTCTACATGTCCATTACTTCAGCGGTAGACGTCATCGTCACACTGAGGCAGCAGGAGGCAGCAGCAGCAGCTAGCAGCAAGATGACTATTAGGGCTCCCGGGACCCTAAACCTGCGACTATCGTACTGGCACGTTCGAGTTATTGTACTCATTTATTTAAAACCAGTTTTGCAACAAATAGATCGTTTTTGTATGCGACAAAACAAGAAAAATAAAACTAAAGTAGTACCATGTGAGTTTTCTTGTTTTATTCGATCATTTTTTGCCAGAGAGAACGAATACTTGCCACGCTTTTACGCAAGATAACCTAGTTGTGGTCTTCTCGATTACACCCAGTAATGCAAGGATAAAAACCAAAGCATTAACAATGGTATCCTCAAGTCATGCTTAAACAATGAGACATTTACCTGTCCTGGTAATTCATCCAAAGCTGATATGGTATTCCTTCTGTTAGTTAAATTAACGGAGATATAAGCGACATTCTTTTTACTATTCTGCTGTATGTAACTAGTCTTGGGAAAATAGTAGACAGAAAGTTCAATGCTGGTTCTGTTTCAGCCGAAAAATTTATCTACGAAATTATTATTGTACTCAGTTCCAGAGCGTGAAGCGAATTACGGCCTCCACGTTGATCCTAATAAATAAAGTTACCAAATAAAGTTACCAAATGGTCTGCTCTAGAATCTACAATTCTCTCTCTCTCTCACATATTATGAAAATATAATACCTTAAAATTTGTACATTATTTAGATAAATTTTTCATAACACAAGAACATGAAGTATGAAAGTAATTTAAAATACAAAATTCAAATATTCATTTGTTAAATACAAAACGTTATTTGTAAATATGGATTTTATAAACCTTCCTTGTAAGTCAAATTCCTTTTAAAAAATACTGTGTCCAGACCATTGTTTGCGTGTTTGTGATACATTCAGACATTATTAAAAAAAAACCCGTGACAGTTGATTTACCTGTTTCCTTAACACAGAATCAGACCACCTTACAAATAACTTATTTCTCTGCAAAAGTAAAAATTGTGCAAGTGATATCTGTTTCACAGCACTGGTCGCATTTCGAGCTATCTTTTACTGTGACCATATGGATCCTTTGGCTAATGGTTGAATCTGGTCACAGACTCCCTTTCCTCAACTTCTATGAATGCTCTTGTGATATTTTTCCTTTTTTTTTTTTAATTTAGCACTGAGTGATTGTTTTCTACTACAGTTAAGTGTGAATTCCTTTTGTAAATGTACCAGTCACAAAAAAAAAAAAAAACTTTTCAAACGAACCCATGAGAGGTGCGTTAGTCTTATCTCTACTTTAGTGACACGTGCAAAAAGTGCAGATTGCTGTATCAGTGTGTGTGTGTGTGTGTGTGCGAGCGCGTGTATTTGTTTGTGGATGGGTGTCTGCATCAAGTACTTAGTAGCATGGCAAAAATTTTTAACATGCGATATAGCCATTTAAGATAAGAATGCCACATTTTCATTCGTTTCGGTATTATTTCATACATTATCATATATAATATAAAAGTTAGATAGATCCCAACTAATGAATTTTAAAATACGAGAATTCATATGCCAAGTAAGATAAGGTTTTTTAAATTTTTCTTATTTTCATTGATTACCTGGTATTTGTAATCTTTCTCTTGCAATATCATTATCTGTCAATATAAAAAATACAACATATTTGTACCGATATAAAATCAGCAATGCCGATTTGCCTTTTATGTTTTGCTTTCCATAATTTCGTATCTTTAAATATTTTTGTGTATGAGGACTACTATGAAAATTAGAAGTAGGCATGTCCTTACTGCAAAACAAACCTAAAATGTTGTTAGTAGATGAAGTAGAGTAACAGGATTCATCCAAATAATCTTTAAAATCAAGAGTTGAATAATCGCAGGGATACTAGACTCATCAGGTACTTACCAGTTTGTCCGTACGAAAAGGAGCATTGCTTAAATAATGTTACGAAAATCCTGAAATCGAATCTTTTACGTTCTATCCTCGTAACCTCTGTAGAGAGAGAGAGAGAGAGAGAGAGAGAGAGAATAAGTGGATGGCTAAAATCACCAACAACTGTTCCTGGCATTTCTGAGCTAAAAGAAGAATCTTAAGAAAATTATCTAAATGTAAATCAGTAGACTTGCATGATAAAAATTTTTTTGCACGGGAACGATGTAGTGATATGGCTTCGAAAGAACTTTTATAGGCTAACCATAGGTAAACGACTGCTAAAAAAGAGATCATTGCGTGATGCATGAGGCGTAGATATTGTTCTTAATATGTTATATCTTCTTTTTTGTATGAAAAAATGAAGGTTTCATTTACCACCGGTACCTTTCAGTTACCATTTCCCCTCACTTTGCATGTGTGGAACGTGTTACAGAAAGCAATATTCCTTGCGGATTTCACGAGTGATCTATACCATACCACCAAAAATTGCGGCTCCTAAAAAATTGGTTAGTTATGAAAGTAGCTTTGCATTACATAGCAGGAAAAGAAAATGTCGGCTCGAGGACAAAATATACGTGAGGGAACAGAGAATTTGTATACAAAATTCGAGACGGTACATCGTATTGAGGTGGAGATTATCGTACACATTCTTTCACAGCTCGCCACAGCTGCGACGCTCTGCCATACTCTAGGAAAGATGCCAGGTGCTTAATTTTCTTGTGATTCTTCTCTTCCTCTCGGTGTCGACTTTTCAAATCAGTTAGCTGGAAATAAAGACAATATCGACAATGATTAAGATTATTGCATGTAGTATATCGAGAGCTATGTTTTTGTAGTTGCAAAGGACACAAATGGGTTACCATTGGCAACGATCCACCACGGATTGAGAGTATATGTGTATGTGTGCGTACGTAGATTTGTTTGTGTGTGACTATAAGATCCACAGTGCGCAAGGACTTCGCTGCGCCAAATCAAACTTCCACGCAATAAAATTGGTTTCGCCTCTTTTCCATATTTTGCAGGTAGCGTAATTAAAGGCATAAAAAAAACCAGTAACTTGATGTTCAAAATATGTTGGATCTCAGAATGACAGGACATGCGTTTGTTTTGACACCAATACAAAATACATAACAATTCATTAACCGTTCCAAACAGGTGTAATGATTTTTTCATATGTAATACGTAAATACGTTAGATGCACTAAGGAAAATTCTCTGCAAGAGACTGATATAGTTCATGTAAGCAGGCATTAGTAATGACAGCTGCTGATCTGACTGAGTTGTGGTAGGACCACTTATAAACACAAGAGAGGGAAATATACCGTATAATTTTTGCATTTTTCTACACTGGTTTCATATCGGTAATTGACGCTTTATTCACTAATTAATATTATCTGATTATTGGCAACGTTCAGCTTGTTAAATTTCCTGATAATATGAGAATGTCCTAAAAAACAATTCATAAAAAAACAAAATGTGAATACTGTAGCAGAATTAGTTCATATATACCCGCATAATTACATTCAAATACTTGCCTACATACGTTTGTGTTTATATATATATATATATATATATATATATATATATATATATATATATATATATATATATATATATATACACTGACCTCGATTTCTCCATGCTTGTTGATACGCTTGTAACTGCAAAGTTTTGAGTGCAAATGAAGAACAGATGAAACAGATCAATACCGGTAGTGAGAACAGAAACCACGTGAAGAATTCGAAAACTTAAAAGGTCTTTGTGGCTGTTATAAATACACACAAACATACACACGCACACACACACACACACACACACACACACACACACACACATATATATATATATATATATATATATATATATATATATATATATATATATATATATATATATGCGCGTGTGTGCTTAACAATAATCTTTTCATAACTTTTGACCCATGAAGGAAGATTTAAAGCAAAACCGGTGCAACAAGTCCCCTCGCAAAATTTACTCCTCTCTTTTTTTACAGCACAATGATTGCAATAATACACACACACACACACACACACACACACACACACACACACACACACACACACACATATATATATATATATATATATATATATATATACAGTGTATATATATGTATATATATATATATATATATATATATATATATATATATATATATATATATATAATGTGCTCATCACTTTTTATGAGATACATATGTAATTGTAATAACCTCAATGCCCTCTTAACTTCTCGAATTCTTCACACTTTTTGGATACGTTTGTCACTACAAAACTATGAAGAAATTCTGACGTCCGGAGCAGGATTCGAACCCGCATCCTGAGTATAACGGAATTCGAACGAACGTCAGAATTTCTTTACATTCTTGTAAGTTGAGCTGAGGCTTTGTAGTGACAAGCTCATCCAAAAAGTGTGAAGAGGGCATTGTGATTATTACAGTTACATATGTGTATATATGTATGTGCATGTGTGTCCATATGGTTTGGCTGATGAGATGAGACAGGAGAGTCACTTGATAGGAGAAACAAGAAAGACAGAAAAATCTGAGCAAATGATTAGGAAGAGACTTTGATTATCGTTGAAACAAAGGCGCAAATATATGGAGGGATTATGGAGCCAACTCACCCTCTATGTAAGTGGAGTGTGAACGCTGAATGTTAATGAGAGGAAATTGGTTGATGTTATTGATATGAACTAGTAGGGTGGGAAACTTGGAGATGTGAAGAACACAGTCAGGGTAGGTGAAAGTCTGAATGTGAACTGGAGCCATCCCTTCCTATGGGCAATGGCTTGATACACACACACACACACATATATATACATATATATATATATATATATATATATATATATATATATATATATATATATATATATGCGGGTGTTTTATGTAGTTTTCTTCCTTTAATCTAATAGCCTCAAATGGAGGAGCCTCAACAAGAGATAAATTAACAAGAGAAAAGCAAATAATTCAAGCCTTGTTAACGATGAAATGTTGACAGTAATTCCTTCAGACGTGAGTATTTCTTACTTGATTCGTGTTTCTTGAGCATTGTTTCTTTGTGACTCGTTCTGAGAAGGTTCAGTGGTTTCCCATACCTCCATTTCCTTCAGGCCGTCACATCCTATGCGTCCACAATTATAGGCAGATAAGATGAGGAAGAAGGAGGCCAGCACTCCGAAATAACCTCCATATATGACGAACTGTTGCAGAAAACAAAACCAATTTTTTATTAGTAACTTGAAAACTTATTTCAAATCATATATATTTAGAAACTACACTACACACACTTTACCCAAAACTGGAATCAATAAAGACCAACGTTTTTTGTTATATGATCACAAGCCACTATTTTTGTTTGGTGAAACACTTGTTGATTTGTATCTGTATATTTCTATTTACCATTTCTTTGAAATTTATAACCCATATTTGGGTTATAAATATCCATTTAGATTTTTTTAAAATCCATTCTCATGGTGCACTGTAAGCATTACTAAAGGATTTTTGCAGCGTTCCTTCGGCCCTTAGCTGAATTCACTTTTATTCACTTTATCTCCATCCCCATTTCCTTTCCTCAGTCTGGCTGTCCAGCACCTCTAACTGTAACTTTTCAGTAAAACTGTGGGGTTTTCTTCCAGTTTCACCTTTAGATCTTTGTACTCTGTTGCCTTTATTTTCTTTCTTTTCCTGTCCAACCGCTCCAACTTCCCCCTTTCGCTGGCTTGAGCGCTGAATTCCGAAAATGCTCCATTCCTGGGCTTGACAGCTTCGGTTTCATAAATTAGCCAATTAATCAGTAGATTCCCTCAGATGCACGGAGTTCTTGTTTAATTCTACAGGACAAGGGCATTCCTCAATCTCAACACCGGTGAGAGGCAGGCCGATTACAAAAAACGGGCTTACCTGGTTAGTGATCATGATTTCTTCTCATGCCCATTTAATAATCGTGGTAGATGCCACTACATAGAATGATGAAGTTTCTCAAACCTTTACCAAAAGTGATGTTTATACATTCAGTTAGATTTCAGACAAGCTTAGTTCAGCGTTCAGCACAACACAAAGGCCTTTGCCCAACAACATCAGAAAGTTATAGTACATACTATATTTCCGTAGATACAGCATTATATTATCAACAGTTGACTGCATACGTGTCATTTCAAATGTTCTGTTATTATGACTTCTTTACTGTACACTGACTCAGCTGCCATGGGAAGTGCATTTTCTAAATTCTGGAGATAAGGTGACTTCACGTACACGAAAACAAAACAAAAAAGGACTTTTTCTTCATGGCACAAGATTTTATCAGTCCAGGTCAGAGATGGCGTTCAAACTGTTCAAGTCTTTTGAGGAGGTTTAGTCTAGATACGTTAACGAGTGTTACTGAGGAATCGGCAAAAGGAAAGACTTGGAGGGAGAAAAAATATATCCATAATGAAAGGGTCTAACTTTTCCTCGTCGGCTAATTCTGTGTTTACTTCAATTTTGAGATTAAGAGTTCATTGCGCACTGTACACTAATAGCTATTGCAAGATTATCCCACCTTAATCCAAATTTGATAAGCTTAAAGATTACATGGCCCCTAGTAGACGAATGCTAATGTCACTTACGAGGCAAATTCCCCTGCTGTGTCACATTTATCCCCAAACGTAGAGAAATTAAATTTTAGAAAGTAAAAGAAAATTGTTCGTGTAACCCACAACTTTTAATGGAATACCCATGGGTGAGAAAAAAAAAGTTGAAAATACATGTCTAAAGGAGGTATGGGTCATTAACATCAGAGGAAGAAGAAAGACAAAGTGAGTGGAACATTTTTGTGACGTCTTGTACAAGAGATATGAGGGTCATGAATTGACTAATATACTGGAATCTGAAAATGACTGTATATAACGCTGAATGAACTCACGGTTTTTGAAGTGGAATCAATAAAAAATACGTAGGAGACGAAAACGCAGGGCTATGATTTTAAGTGGACATGAAATGACAACCCACATACTAACTAAATTTTTGCAAGATATGAAATGAGGAAACAAATTCCAATGACTGAGAATTGAGAGGCTTGGCTGAGAAAGGTGACGTGGCTTAATGCGACAACTGTAGAAGTATTGCATCTACGTTAGTTTTAATAAAAATTTTCAACGTGTCCGTTCTCAAGATACTAGTGAAAGACTTTGACAAATTGCTGACAGATCAAATATCTGTGTTAAAATATATTAAGCAGCTGTATAAAATTTAGAAATCCCTTTAGATAGCTCTGTTGATTACGAGAAGGCATTTCACAGCGTCTACAGAATAATATTATAGAAGGTCCTACGTTACTCTGGTATTCCCGCTTAATATGAAAATCTAATTGAAGTCATTCATAAACTTTGTAGATGCAAAGTTAAGGATGCAGTTATATCAGGAGAATTTTCAGTAGATAGTGGGGCACTACGGGGAAAGGTTGTCATAATTTTTATGGCCTATTCATGGACTTTATAATGAGAAAAGTGGTTTAGATGGTAGACAAGTTTTGGATTGGAGTAATGATACACTGTTGACAGTCTTGGAATATGCAAATGATGTTCTCCTCATCCGCAAATCACCACAAGATTTACATAGCTTGCCTAACAAAATACATCATATATCAAAGGGAGATAGGAGGCAAAAACAGGACAGCAGAAGTAATGAGGACAGGAAATTGGTAAAGGACTGAAATAACAAAAAGGAGAAAGAATTAATGAAGGCGAGTTTTCAAATATCTAGGAGTAATGATACGTAGTAAAGATTCGCTTTGGTTGGGTTTTAGCGAAACAATAAAACGGGGAAATCCAACAGTGGGCAGGCTGAATAAGATTTGGAAATTAAATAAACTCTCCCTTCCATGAACACTGTTTAAGTCATTGCTCCATTGAGCGTCAGGGGAAGAGTCTTGCTCTCATGACGCCTGGTAACGCTCGTCGAGCTAACTCTCCCCACATTTACATTAAGTGAATTGGTAACCCCCTTGGGATTACATGGTGACTACTTGTTTTCTTCTGCTGCCAAGCTTTGGAATTTTTACCTGCTCCGGTTCTCTCTGACTCTTGCAACCTATATTACCCTTTCAGGCAGTCTGCCCAGGCCTTCTTTCGTGGTTACGTCCCTCCCTTCTCCCTTGACCTCCAGTTTTTCTTATTTTCTTCGGATCTCGGGTAGTAAAAGGCATCAGGTTACTCAAAAATGGCCTCCGCTCTTGAAGCAACAAATAACTAACCTGTAGTTTGGACCCGAGTTGAAGTGCCTCTATGACGATTGCTGTAAGTATAGTCTGGAGAAACAAGGCGACGAACATGTTGATGCCGAACACGAGGCCATAACTGTCTGCTCGCAGCTCCTTCGCCACCTGGTAGCTGTCGAAGGAAAAGTAATTCAGCTTCGTCGCGTTCACCAAAACGAGTTACAGTTGCCACAATGAACTAATTTATAGTTCTTATAACATTTGTTATGATTTTTAGGGTAGTTCTCAGAGCATTTGTTATGATTTAAAGTGAAAAAAATCACGAAATAAAATCTAAATCCTCAAAGAGGATTGCACAAGGAAATATTGTAGTATTCAGAGCATCTCTGTCAACAAGAAATGAAATATTAACAACGACAATAATTTTTTTCCTAATATGACATATACAGTACACTATTTACGTCGCTAAACAGAACTTCATTTATGTCTAGAAGTCAGAGAGGACATCAAATTACCTAATTATTTGCATATTTCTAGTAATACTGAACATGTGATGATTTAGGCTTTAGATCTGCAAGGATTTATTTCAAATAATGAAGTCCTTAATAGAAAATGCCTTTGGGAATTTCATATTTAAGATGATGATTGGAAGAAATGTGCAGTCATATAATGAAATTACGTGAGAGAAATTTCACACCATTGCATTGGACAACTTTAGATGTAATATGTGCTTAGCTTAACTGAATTAGGAGGAAAAATGTACCAACCTAGCAATGGTGATCATGACTTGATAAGAAGCTCTGAATAAGACGTAGTTGACATAGCCAACCCAGATACTCTGAGTGATGCCCATGAAGAAAAGGAGCAGAGCATCGAGCAGCGATATAAGGGCCATTGTGCTCTCTCCAAACAAGGACCAGTTAAGACGGAAATACCCAACAGCAAAAGCCGCAAGCGAACCTGTGGCAACGGAGTAACAGATTCGTGACTGGAGTCTAGGATATAAGTATGAATAAGAACACAGAACTGTTGCATAATTGCAGATTCATTTGCTTTTTTCAGTGCTTTAAGCTTGTTACCCTGCTTTCATAAGCTGATTAGTATAATATATACTGAAGCTGCGGAACAAATGAGTGTTTCTTCTAAACTCATGGTAAGAGCAAATCCATTCTAAAAATTATATTTTCTATTAAACGTATTTTCTTGTGGCTTATGTACATTTTCTTCTAGATAAGCATTCTTAAATCTTTCGTCCAATTATCTTAAATCGGAAGACTCTGCTATGAATCAAATCAAGAAAATTTGAAGCGTATAGGCAGACCATTTCATACAAAGCCACAGTGACTTTCTTAAGTAAAATGAGCACTATAACTGATAAAACTTACTTAAAAGCGTAGAAGCAGCTTCCACAATTCCATTGTACAGAACATCAGTATCACCCATAGGTGCTATAGTTTCCCACAGAGGCTGAACGAAGTTTCCCACTTGAAAATTTCCACATGTGGCAAAGGCCCACCATATGGACCATTTCAGGAGGTATTTGTTGCTGTACGCGGACTTGAAATCACTCCATATAAGCTTGATTACCTTAAAGGGAAATACGTACAGTCCAAAATCCTATAGCTTAACAAGCACAGAAGGCTGCTTGACTATGCCTCTCAAGGTACTGACTTTTACAGAAGAAATTAGTGATTGCCACTTAATTTTCAGGGTTAAATGAATTCCATGTCAAGGAGATGATTACAACAAATATTTCACTTTGTACATAAATTGTGGCAGAATTTTAACCCTACGTCTGATTTAGAGAAATACATGATTGAAGAAACTGCAAATAGATGCACATGCTAAAATTCATGAAATTAAATTCCCAACAGTGACAATTTTATAACAATATTCGGTTGGTCTGCATATCAGCAGCAAGCAACGCACCTTAGAAAACCGTTCACTCTTCTTTTCACTTGCATCTGTGTCATTTAACTGAGTGCTACTTTCACTGACTGGTTTGACTTTGCACTGTGACCGGTGGAAGTAGATGCTGGTTTTCACGGGAGGGAGTGTGCAGGCTATGATGAGGGCAATGCTGACACTAGCCAGAGATATGTAGTTGAGTTCGTGGTAATTCATCAGTTTTGTGACTGTTAGTACCTGAGAGATGAGAGGAGGATAGTTTAAGAAATGTCTGCCTTCTTTTAACTGCAAGGTCACACGTTAGGTAAGACTTGAGTACAATTGCTTTTTAAATTGGGCCCTTTTAATGTTATTTTTCTTCTGTTAAAACTCCGTTGAATGTTAGCTTTAATGGTTATGTATCATGCTGGGTTATATAATCTTCCCGTATAATCACATATCCGTGGGTTTATTCATTCTAATAACTGGTCTATTTTTTATGCAAGGAAAATAGAGACAACAATGGAAATTAAGATCATCATTACACAGGGAAATCATTATTGGAAAGCATCTTGCAGTGTAAAAGGTTCCCCAAGGCAGTTCAATATTTCTTAAAGAAAACGGCACAGGGAAAGTCCAGGATCAAACGTGCTTTAAGGAATCATTAATATGAATAACTTCGATTGCGTCACAAAACATTCCGATTCATATAGGAAAAACAGTCAATGAATGAATGGCATGAAATGCAATAATTATTTAATGGAGTGAAACTTTCTCGAGAGATATTTTCCATTATAAATGGGATTTCCTTTAATTATAAATCTGTTTGTTAGTGAAATACGTAAATGTGCAAATATCATCATGGGAAACAGTGAATGAAATACTTATTTTTCCATAATTCATAATGTTGTAATTTAGAGTATGCACGTTCATCCTGTACCTGAACACAGGACATTAAATTTTTATTTTGTAGTGCGGCGGGATGGCATAAAAAAGTATTATATAGGTGAGAAAAATACAAAAATTTTCCCGGAATCCTTCTTTCCATATCATTATAGAAGAAATCTTGTTTTCCATCGATGAATGGGAAAGTAAAAAAATCAACTTTGAGGCACAAGGCGGCAAATCTGTCCAAGGCCAGTTACAGTGCTGTTCAACATGAATAGAACCACACCTGTACTTCCTCTGACAAGACAGGCCTAAAGAAGAGTCTTGTGGGGCTCAACAAATAACTAAAGCTGCGTGAATTATCATCCAAAAATAAGTATTGACAGCAAGCGACCAAACTGATATGACAAACACATGTTGCAAAGATATAAAAAATAACGTTGATTCTAACCTGCAACATCTATAAAAAATCTCATCGCTAAGATATAGGGAAGGTTTACTTTGTATCCAAGGATCCTCATTTATGAAATAACACAACAAACGGTAACAGATATTCCGGTTATTTACCAATATTCTGAAGCTCTGAAAAGTTTTATTTTATTAGGACTGATATTTACCTGCGCAGCTACGGACGATGTGAACTTCCCAAAAAGGATGGCTGAGCGAGTGAAACTAGTTACTCTTTGGTAGTATTCAGAAGACACTTTGGCATATATATAGGTATAGTACGCAACTTCTGTTGACGTGGCTATGCCATAGCAAAACTCCATAAGTTGCATCCAGTGCACTCCTCTGGCCCACAACAGAAGACTCCAAGTTGCGACGTAGCCCATGCCTTCAAATATAATCATAGGTTTATAACGAAGGAGGTCAGTTAACAGTAGCACGACGATCAGGAGGGACAGGTAAGCATAGGTCCATACAGGGTACACATCATAGTTGACCTGGAAAGGCAAGACATATCCGTACGTTGCAGGGGATATCATAGGCCATACTTACATTCCATTATAAGAAATAATTTTTCCTCTTTCCTTTGAAAGTGCTGTGAATTATGGAAACTGAAATACGAATGAAATTATCTGCATATTTATTTGTTTAAAGGTTCAAGGCACATATCTGATTTATAAACTTTCTCTTTACTTGGAAAGATATTTTTGTTCGCTATCTCAGCGCAATATTAAGAGTCAGATGGCAACATGGAGTGAAAAATGATACCATACGGGAAATCCCTGAAGTTTCATATTGAGATGAGATGATAATGAGAACTAAGAAACGGCAGGCTGCAGGTGGATGAAGATTCGTGGACTACAAGCACAGGAAAGACCTGAATGGCTGAATTATACAGAGGCCCTTTGCGTTGCATAGCAATGAAGATGATGAAGATATCGAATTGCTAGGTTCCTAAATTCAGACTCGGCGCCTCTTCCATAGGGTCACCTGATCGGGATCATTGCAAACATTTTTGAGATCTATTCTAATCATAAGCTCTAAATCATATGAGAAAAACTCCAGAGAAAGTGAATTGCCGGATTAGAAAATGTAGTCTGAGTTAGCAAGCAAGGCTGCAGCACTGTCAACTTAGGCTTCTTTTAGACGAATCAATTTTCCCACGGACGCTGTTTACCGCCCACTGTCATGCACTCCAGAATGCACTCCAGATGTGTGTGTTTGTATATATATATATATATATATATATATATATATATATATATATATATATATATATATATATATATATATATACCGTATATGCACACACATCTTACGTAGGTGACAATCTCACTGCCTACCTTGTATTTGTGCAAGCAGCCAAAGTGGACGCCTAAGCCGAGTGTTCCAGTGATCCGTTGATCGTTTACTTGACCGGGAACTGAGAGAGAGAGAGAGAGAGAGAGAGAGAGAGAGAGAGAGAGAGAGGTCTGCTGTGTATTATGGATGCCAGATTGTTATTACCATAACAATAGGAAACATGCCTTACCCTACAGGTAGCATGAGAGAACAGTGCGTAATCACTGGGGAATAACTGTTTAGAAATTGTTTTATTTGTGCATTAACACCTTTAATATAACAGCACACAGGCAGAACAAAGTTGTTCAGTGTTAAAAGTACTGGAGTTTGTTTGCAAAGTACCAGCATCTTTCACAGACCAAAAGCTGACCGCTAACTCTTAAACTTTGAGAAGGCATATGTAGCCTCCAGTTTTGCAGTTGATTAACTAATAAAACTGATTCTATTTATCAAGTCTTACTTCAAGACAACCCTCTTGAACTTAAAAAGAATTTTACATGTATATAAAAGTAAGAGAACCACCATATCAAAGAAATTTTCAGGAGAACTGAATAAAGAAAATAAGAGATACCCAAAATAATCAGATTTCTACTAACCTCATCTAAGGTTAAATTCATAGGTGGTCCTATAAGGTACTCAGTCAAAAATGGCTCCGAAGGACGAAATTCCTTGAAGAAGCCATACATGCAAAGGACTAAGCACGTCACTAGCCATGATTCCATTATCAATCTGGAATAAAAGGGGAAAAGGAAAGTTAAAGACAGATTTTTTTTATTGTAAAAGAGTGAGGAATTTGCTATAAATCCTTTTAAAAATTTTCAGCATTAAATTGATCCCTTGATATTTAGTACACCACTGACTTCTATGTTTTATTCACTTTTACCAGTCTGAACAAAGAAATTTACTTCTAAAATTTCTGCCACTCCTAATGCAGTATATTTTCGGTTAGCCTCTCCTTCTTGCACTTGTCTCATCTACTTTTACACTTATTTCATTCGTCTGCGAATTACCATACCCTCAAAACTCATTTCACTACCTTAACAGGTCAGGTTATAGCCATTAAATGAAATTTTGACGTCTTTCCTACATCACTGTCACAACTATATTTTCGTTTTTCCGGCCATTCTTACAACATGTTAGCTGCATGCGCTGGCTTAGTCATTTCCATTTCTCGTACTTTCCTTCATATAGACATAGTAACAGCACCGCATAAGATAAAATGGTTGCTTTAAGAATGGTTTGACATTCCGTGACAGTGGGCTGAGTCAAGCAACTATCGGGTATGATAGCTTACACACAGAAAATAAATGAATATAGAATTTAGGCCAAAGGCCAAGCACTGGGATCTATGAGGTCATTCAGCGCTAAAACGGAAATTGACAGTAAAAAAGTTTGAAAAGTGTAACAGGAGGAAAACCTCGCAGTTGCACTATGAATCAATTGTTAGGAGACGGTGGAAAGTAAGATGGAAAGAGAATATGAAAGGAGGTACAGTAAAAGGAACGGAAGGAGGAACGGTACAATGCAATGTCTGTTTTATTTGTTACCCGTTACCAATGTAAAGTTTATTATTGTTATCTTTGTAATGTTTGTTACAGTAACGTTTTGTTGCTCTTCTTATTTGAATTACTTTTATATTTCCTTTATAGTTGCTTTATCATTTCTGGCTTTGTTTGTTGTTAGTTGCTAGAGTCTCGGGATGCTTAGGAAGACACAGTGCAGCTTTCATACTTCATTAACACACTAGTAAAATAAAACAGCTTATATACAGGTTAAGTAGTATGACTACGAATCGAAGTATGAGCCTATCTTAAATCTTCTTAACCCTCAACTGGTGAGGCTCTCGACCTCACTCTGCTAAGGCTCTCGGATATCCTCTATCCTTCTCTCCCTTCAAGCTTGCTTTCTCGAAGGTTCTTCAAAGGAAATGTCCATCTCACCAGTAGGCGGACAACTACTTCTGTATTGGTTGAAGATTATCTAACGACGTCCCTTGGGTGTGATTAACTGACTTAATTCCTCCTTTGTGGGTGGGACTAATGACGTCACTGGAAGTCTTCAGGTTCCGGCGAAAGTTGAAAGGCCAGGTCACAGGTGAGATGGGTAGGCAGTTTTTAATGGTTGCACTTAGATTATTCTGGCACCAGTGTTTTGGCTACATACTCACGACACTTCCTGATCGTTACTCTCTCTCTCTTTCTCTGTCTCGTTTCTCTATTATTCATTCTCTCTCTCTCTCTCTCTCTCTCTCTCTCTCTCTCTCTCTCTCTCTCTCTCTCTGTCTATCATTCGTCTATTGATGGTTCTCTCTCACTCCTTTTTCTCTCTTTTATATTTATGCTATTCTTAATATTCTCCTAGCTATCATTACAACAAGGAACGAAAGGAGTTGCAGCTAGGGGCCGCAGGCATGCTTCAAAGAATCTTAAGTAATGCCTACAGTGCACCGCATGAAGTGCACTGATGGCACTATCCCCCTACGCGGCATAGAAAATAAAAGGTGATCCTAGTAATGTTTCACTCTCGCATAAACATGACTGCTATAATCTTGTCTGTCCTACTGTCGTCCAATGTTAGTTACACATTTTAGGGTTAACAAGGACGTTTTCTGTGGGAACTGTTAATTCAACTTAATCTTAATGGAAAAAACAAACAGGTGCATGCTTGAAGCTGTATCAGTATTCACTAACGCCTGATATGAATAAAAAAATGCTGATATGAAACCAGAGCGAGTTGCAGAATCTGCAAGTGCATCGGCTATTTCGTTTTGTAATTTTTTTTTTTACCAGAGAAGGAAAATCAGTAAAATGTAACAACTGTCAAATCATATACTTTGCTAAAGCTTGCGTATTACGAAGCATTTGGACGAATCGGAACATAAATTACGTACAATGAAACATACATTTTCCATAATTTGATCTGTTATTTTGTTTGTAGTTCATCATCTTGAAACAGACGTCTGGTGTATAACCCCTCTATCGATCTGTTTTTTTTTTTATTATCTGATATTGCCTAGTTATTATGTAATTAAAATTTTTAATTCAAAAGTATTATAATCTCTAAAAAGCAACAGCTCACAAGAAACTAAATAAAAATGTACTACATACCAAAACAGTCTGTATGACCTTACGTATTGAATCAGATTGTACGTTTATGAAGAGCGAGCGCCAAAGATTTCAGTCATCACCGGCTAAGTGACAAAGGGATTGTGGCATAACCACAACACTCAAACAAGTTTCCCGTGACCCATGGACGCTGATATGACGCCTTATCTATTAAACCTTTCACGAGATACGGACGCCGAGATTAACCGATGACCTTGTTCGTCTTGGTTACATGAACTTGGTGTTTTGCGTTGTACCAGTGTATTTTAAGAGTTACTATGGTTTGTATGTTTCGTCTGATAAATGGTGGCTAATAAGTTGATGAAAAGCATAATTGCTCCTTTTGCAAAACTGGAGGTTATCGACTAGACTAAAAATTAGCATACGGGAAATAATTATGAAAGTGTTAACTAAGAAACCTGGTTAAAAAACGAAAGGCACGACATGGGAATAGCTATGTTTTTTTCGCCAAAGGAGAGATTGTGTAATTCAAGTGCTCATTTCGAAACGGAGAGATGTTTGAATTTAAGGGGTAAAATGTGTGCTTTTTAATTAGTCGGCTGAAAATAAGGTTTGACCCCCCAAGAATTGCTGCAAAAGGTTTCTCAGCTGGTTGTTCTAGTATCAGGTGTGCTTAATAACATATCAAAAGTCTACCACAATCTGACCATGCAAAAGGTCTCATTTCCAAGATGGCGTCTAAAACAGCTCCTACATCATTAAAATGCCCGTTACTCTTCATTATTCAAACTCGATAAGTAACGCTGGTGTCTAACACCTTATTTTGGGGATCTGGAAGCCCATTTAGCATATCTGCATTATACTGAAGTGATTTTATACTCACAAAATCCAAGATGGCGGACCAATATGGCCACCATACTATGAAAATCTCCATTATTCATTCCAATTTATTTTATACAAGTAAATTTAGTGTTTAAACACCTGTTTTGGTGATTTAGGAATAAAAAGAGCCTATCTAGATTACAGTATATTGAAGCAGGTCTAATTACGTATATACAAAATTTAATATGGAGGATCAATATGGCTGCCAAACAAAAAAAATAATTACTTATTTTAACTCATTTTACACAGGTAAATTTACTGTCTACACCCCTGTTTTGGGAATCTAGGAATCAAAAAAATTTATTTAAATCACATTATATTACAGTGATTACATATTTTTATAAAATCTAAGGTGGAGGACCAATATGGCTGCCAAACTACAAAATATCATTATTCATTTCAACTCATATTACAGAATTAAACTTGCTGTCTAAACCCGTGTTTTGGGGATATGGCAATCCAATTAGCCTATCTGACTTACAGTAAACTGAAGTGATTATATATATAAATACAAAATCAATGATGGAGTAGCAAAATAACTGCCAAATTATGAAAATCCCCGTCACACTCATTTCAATTTACTTTACTCACGTAAATTTGGTGCCTAAATCCCTTTCTGGGAATATGGAAATCCAACCATCTTACCCAAGTAACAGTACACTGAAGTGATTAGATTTTTCAACATCTATGATGGGGGACCAATAAGCCCACCAAATTTAGTGTAGTGATTACTGATAAAAGGTTATAATAAATCCTATATCATAAATTTCTGAAAAACCAGGTCTTACAAAAATATTCATTGTCGCTTTCTTCTTCCCGTGAAGCTTGATTGTGTGGATTCTCACAGTTCTCAACTTGACATGGTCCACAATCCAGCTGCGCGGCGCCACCCCGGGCGCGGTACTTTGCGGAGCATTGGGGAGCCACTCCTCCTCTTCTCCCCTCCCTTGTCTTCGCAGTGGAAATGTATTGTGGACGTTTGATCCAGGCGGCCGTCGTTCCACCGCCGTCTGGAGAGGTCCCACGACGATGACGCGAATACACCACACAGACACTATACAAATATCTTGAATTCTATACCACCACCCACAAACATCACACAAAACAAAAAGCACATCCATACTCACCTCACCAGACAAGCACTTAATAACCTTCCCAAAAACAAAATACTGGCACCCCCACCCAACATAAGGAGCACAGAAACACAGCTATCAAGATTGGAGAGAGTACACCTGACTCGACTTCGCTGTGGTCATCACCAATCACTAAACACCTAAAAACACCGCATAGACAACACCCAAACAGACATATGTCCACTCTGCCAAGTTAGTCCCCACACAATTACACATCTCTTAGTAGATTGCCCTAACTTGGCAGCCCTTAGACAACAACACAACATCCACACTACCACACAGTTATGGTCGGATCCAGTAAGTGTGGTGTCCTTGCGCGGTGCAGGATTCCTGGCATAACAGAGTCTGGGGAACCACAACAACAACAACAACAACATGGTCCACAAGCAGGTGTGCATGGTAGTTCATAGTCTTTGCAACTGCAACGTTTGATAGGCAGTTTTGCAATTACAGTGGACCATCTGAAGGAGGCTTTCTGGTGCAGCAGTTTTCTTGCTCATAACTGGCGCAAACTGATTGTCCTCCAGTTTCCATCCTCAATCCACTACATTCATGTCACTTTCGTTTCCAGTCCACACCATGATCTGGTAATACACTCTATAGCTATGTTATTTTGTCTAGGACTTGGTGGGTGGGAGGCGTTCTGGGGTAACAAATGACTTGGCAGAGACAATTTTTTTTTATCAGAACATTGTAACGCAAGAAAACTGCTGCACCAGAAAGCCTCCTTCAGATGGTCCACTGTAATTGCAAAACTGCCTGTCAAACGCGTTGCAGTTGCAAAGGCTATGAACTACCATGCATTCCTGCTTGTGGACCATGTCAAGTTGAGAACTGTGAGAATCCACACAATCAAGCTTCACGGGAAGAAGAAAGCAACAATGAATATTTTTGTAAACCTGGTTTTTCAGAAATTTATGATATAGGATTTATTATAACATTTTATCAGTAATCACTACACTAAGTTTGGTGGCCTTATTGGTCCTCCATCTTAGATGTTGAACAATCACTTCAATGTACTGTTATTTAGATAAGTTGGTTGGATTTCCAGATTCCCAGAAAGATATTTAGACACCAAATTTACGTGAGTAAAGTCAATTGAAATGAGTGACGAGGATTTTCATAATTTGGCAGCTATTTTGCTCCTCCATTATTGATTTTGTATTTATATATATAATCACTTCAGTTTACTATAAGTCACATAGGCTAACTGGATTGCCATATCCCAAAACACGGGTTTAGACAGCAAGCTTACTACTTCTGTAATATGAGTTGAAATGAATAATGATGATATTTTGTATTTTGGCAGCCATATTGGTCCTCCACCTTAGATTTTATAAATATGTAATCATTGTAATATACTGTGATTTAAATAAATTTTTTTGATTCCTAGATTCCCAGAACAGGGGTTTAGACAATAAATTTACCTGTGTAAAATGGGTTAAAATAAGTATTTATTTCTTTTTGTTTGGCAGCCATATTGATCCTCCATATTAAGTTCTGTATATATGTAATTAGACCTACTTCGATATACTGTAATTCAGATATACTCTTTGGATTCCCAAATCGCCAAAACAGACTTTTAAGACACTAAATTTACTTGTATAAAATAAATTAGAATGAATGATGGAGATTTCCATAGTATGATGGCCATATTGGTCCGCCATCTTGGGTTCTGTGAGCATATAATCACTTCAATATAATGCAGATAGGCTAACTGGGCTTCCAGATCACCTAAATAAGGCGTTAGGCATCAGCATTACTTATCTAGTTTAAATAATGAAGAGTGATGGGCATTTTAATGAATTAGGAGCTATTATAGACGCCATCTTGGAAATGAGACCTTTTGCATGGTCAGATTGTGGTAGACTTTTGATATGTTATTAAGCACACCTGATACTACAACAATCAGTTGAGAAACCTTTTGTGGCAATTATTTGGGCGTAAGGTGCTTTTTTTTCATAAATGCAGCCGACTAAATACAGATGGAACTGATACCAAGTACAGTAACACCTTAAAATGTGATGTACTATATAAATATAAACATTAATTTTCTTCATCTATCAACGTTAAACCTTTAGAATTTTGCTTTTTCTTCATATTCTTACCTTCTTATCTTAATTTGTGTATCAGAAAGCCTACTTAAAGGAAAAATAGGTTTCCCCATTCATTTTTAAATCAGTTTTGTTTATTATCTGATACTGCCTAGTTATTACGTAATCAACATTTTTAATTCAACTGTATAATAATCTCTAAAAAGCAACAGCTCATCAGAAACTGTAAATAAAAATGTAATACATACCAGAACAGTCTGTATGATCTTACTGAATCAGATCGTACGTTTATGAAGAGCGAGCGCCAAAGATTTCACAGTTATTACTGGCTAAGTGAAAAAGGGATTGTGGCATAACCACAATACTCAAACAAGTTTCCCGTGACCCATGGACGCTGATATGACACCTTATCTATCAAAACTTTCACGAGATACGGACGCCGAGTTCTACCGATTACCATGGTCGTCATAGTTACATGAACTTTGTGTTTTGCGTTGTACCAGTGTATTTGTGAGTGACTTTTGCAAAAATGGAGGTTATCGACTAGACTAAAAATTAGCATACGTGAGATAATTATGAAAGTGTTAACTGAGAAACCTGGTTAAAAAACGAAAGGCACGACATGGGGATAGCAATGTTGTTTTCGGCAAGGGAGAGATTGTGTAATTCAAGTGCTCATTTCGAAACTGTTTGAATTTAAGGGGTAAAGTGTGTGCTTACCGTATATGAAGGTCGGGTCGGTTTCTAATACAGATGGAAATGATACTAAGTACAGTAACAACTTATAATGAGATGTAATATATAAAGATAAACATTTCTTCATCTCTCAACGTTAAACCTTTAGAATTTTCCTTTTCTTCATATTCTTACCTTCTTATCTTACTTTGCGTATCAGAAAGCCTACTTAAAAGAAAATTAGGTTTACCCATTCACTTTTTAATCTATTTTTAGCTTCTCTGGTCCTTCCATCTTCAATTATTCATGAACAGATAAATTAGAAAACCGAACTTCCAACTGATACTAAACTAGAGAAGAAAACTGGGGGATAAAGTTTACAATATACGTTTTAAACTCACAGTAAATAATATCTGAGCCAGTAAAAAATAGTTTTATGAATTACTAAAGTACCTTGAAAATCGCACAAAAATGACATGAAGTCGTATGTAACCCATTTTTTTTCGCATATACCATGATAGACTTGTACAAGCCTTCGATAGCCAGATACAGTTTAGAAATTAAATTGTGAGACTCTCCATTGTTACACAGCCTTGAGACACTTTTAGTACTGTAACGAAGCTAGTCTAGTTTTTAGGCTTTATTGAACATGAAACTTCAAACAATACATCCGTAACAAAAGAAAAGTTTTGTAAGAATTAAAGACACAGTATGTTCTCATCTACAGACATATACAACAAAAGAGCGCAAATATCACGCTCACCATTTCACATTTATTGTTATGTAAATGTTGGCACTTATCCCAGTGAACTACTACCTTATAAAGGTATCACAGTACCGCTGGCCGTTGCGCCCACAATGTTTACATCTTGTCTTCTACAGGCAATTTAGTCATATCCACAGAAAAGGACAGCAATATAATGTTGCCAACCTACAAAATAACAATCAAAACAAGTACTAAACTGCACAGATGGAAAAGTGAAAGATTATATAAAGAACTGTTTCTAAAAACTTCAGTACTTCACGAGAGATATTAAAAGAACCGCTCTTATAGTCCAGCACAAAGGATAATTCTATGCGTAGAGCAGTAAATAAAATGTAACAATTAAACTAGCTTCCGAAGTGTAGCCTAGCCTAGCCTGTGAAAGAACTAAGTCAAGGTGAAGCTTCCGAAATGTAGCCTAGCCTAGCCTGTGAAAGAACTAAGTCAAGGTGAAACAACAAAGTTCAGGGTACCAACCTGTGTGCATGTAGGTTACAGCTTCTGGTGGTCTTTAAGCCATTTACTCTTATGTGGAATCACTAGGCCTTGGAGGAAGAATACTCAAATGATGACAAACATCAGCAGCAAAGAAGTGGATATACCTATTTTGTTGTAAAAATATAGTAGATGGTCCCATCATATGGCAATTAAATAACAATGTTTTTGACTTGGTTTTAGTTGCAAAGCGGGAAAGAACAGTTGTTGTCGGTTAAACTAACTGTATGCCATCACGGACTCCTTCTCTTGGCGCAATCAGTAGGGAAATAACAGTCTCGAACTTGGCTCGAGGCTGAATAATCCAACACCTCAGGGTCCTTCGATTGTCGAAATTCATTTTGAATCAGTAAGCATGGCAGAATCTCGCCGAGAATTTTAATTCACTATGATTACAGCAACTGTGAACTCATAAACTAATAAAATCAAAACCATGGACAATAAGTCTTCAGGGGTATGGTTGTGCCTAACTCCGTGGTTCTTCCGTAACCACGATACCACAGATTCACAGAACTGGAAAATAAGTGTTTCACTCTATATGATTAATAACCCATAATAGTTAGAATGACGAAATCAGAAATATATATATATATATATATATATATATATATATATATATATATATATAAGAATAATAATTTTAAAAATTTAACGAGTAAAATGGTATGTAATCTTTAATCTAAAAAAGTTAAAATATCAGGACTAAATGCTGAAACACTGAAAAGAAAGTGAATGCCTAGCGTACTACTAGTTTGTATGAAGGTGATAAATGTAAATCATTTACCCCCAGCACAGGTGCAATTGAAAAATGTAGGCTGTAGAGACTGTCTATTTAGGCATGTTGCCACTTTATATATCATTTCTATTCCAAACTGTTTTGCCTGATGAACCAAACTGCTAATCTAGGTCTGGGTATGGTTTTTGTTTAGCCTATCTTGCACATTTTCTGTACACGTTGCAGAGGATGGTAATGGGATGCTTTGATTATGCTATGAAAAGGCTATTCGGATCTTGTAGTTCCCCATTAAGTGTCGGTGAAAATCTGCGTTCTCTTATGGAGAGACTGCCTGGATAGTGCAATCTTTATAAGGATAACTGCTGTAATATTCAGGAGCATCCTATTATAGTAAACATATGCCTGGGTCTCGCATTTTCCATGTTTGCTTCTTGCTTGGAAATCTTGTTCTCAATGAGTAATCTTACCAGTTAGGTGTAAACGAGTCCCATGCTCTTTAGAATTTGCCTTTGATTAAACTTTGTTGTACTGAACTGTGATTCAGTTCAATTAGTTAGGATTTAATATATGGCCCAGGAAATTTATAGTTTCAGTGGAAGGGATGGGAAGGCTGGGATGGATGGAAATGAAAGAGATGCATATTAACAGAAATGGTATGTACGCTATAGATCCATGTACACATGGGATAGTCATCTTTTAGGAACCATTCCGGTTTTTGGGAGACTTCCATTGCGGCAGCCTTTTGGAGAAAGGTTTTGATTAACGGTTTCCAGATCTTATTACTTTTGTGAACAAGTGAAGTTGTCTCGAGAAATTTAATGGGACTTTAATATTTTATACAAGTGATTTAAAATGTGAAACCGCATATACATAGCCTACTGTGGTATATGCTTTGAAATCAGTTGCATTCCTTGTAAATTTTCAGGAAAATCAAAACCAAACATTTCTAAAATATTTATTTATTTTTACAACCTCTGTAGTTCTACGGCATGTAGAGGAAACGAGTAATTCCAGAAAATAAAACTATACCACATTAAAAACAACTAAATAAATTATTAAGAAAATTGGACCAAGGTGCCGATAAAAAAAACTAAGGCGTGAATATTGCACAAACTAAGAGGCATAAGATACTGATACAATTCCCAAACTATATAAGTTGTTAATTTCGAAATTTAGACCAAGTTGCAAACTCACTGAATATTACAGCAAGTTACATATTAACTTTGAGGCATAATAACAGTACAAATTCCGTTGTGTTTTTAATTAGTGCTTATATTTTCAAAGTATCATAAGTTACATGGAATGACATATGGAACATTGACTGTTACCTGGTCATCGGTACTTGCTAGCTTGTAAAAATTTCAACGTATCATAAACCGTTATTGTCAATAACAGACGTCCCACTAAGTTCACCATCAATATAAAGCATTAGTTCCCTAATCATTTGTAGTTTATTCAGTAACTAATGTATAGTGCTAACCAAGAAAATCGCCATCATTTATAATGTCTTGTTATACTTGTTTCACAAGTGTTTCTGCAATATTGTAGTAGTCTTTCAGGCTACAATTCATACACATCAGCCAATCAAAGGTAATACTATTGGGTGCGGATGTTTATACGTAATTAATACATATATATATATACAGTACATATATATATATATATATATATATATATATATATATATATATATATATATATATATATATATATATATATATATATATATATACACATACACGCACAAAATGACCTGCTGGAAATGTTTCGCCACATATTCCAGTGAATTCAACTGCATGCAATCAAGAATTTGTCATGTCTAAAAGAATGACCTGGTGGAAATATTTTGCTACACATTCCAGTGAATTCAACTACACAAGATGAAAAATTTTTGTTACGTCTATCTTAAAGGAGCAGTAGTTTCCCTTAAAAATCAAGATATAAGGTTTGTTCTTCAATCACAAGTTAACCCGTTTGGGTTTACCGTGGAAAACAGGCTAACCGAGATACATTATTTGTGATCTAAAATTAGAGAGGTAAATGGCCTAAAGAAAAAAAAGTGGGATTAGCTCTCAGGAAGCTTCACTTCACTCCCATTGACGATGAGTTGGCCAAGATTATTACCGACTGGTTCCATCCACCTCACTTCTCCCTTATATCTCCTTTCTTTACAAGCTTTGTATTTCTTCTTTTTTCCAGCAGCATTGAAGCTTTCCTAAAAAGTCTCATTCTTCTCTAGAACTAGGAGGTTCTAGTATCCTTGACTCTTATATCATTTACTCTCCATTTTTCTTCTATGAATAAATAAATTGCTCACATAACAGGGGTCAAATGGGTCAGACACTGCAGACTACTTTAGCTGAACCTCTTTAGAAGTTAACCAAAGCTGACAACTTAACTCACACTTTGTAGGTTACATTTGGATCTCAAAAACCCTTTCCGGGTCATAATTTTAAGCAAAATTTCATCAGTAATTAAGAATAATCACATCCCCGTGCTTTTGACACACTTTAGTTCACTGGCTACTGAACAACACTCACAACCTTAAACTGATATTAGACAAATAGGTCTTCAATGACTGTGGTACTGCTGAACATCAACTACCCTCCATGAATAGCCATTTTCATTAAGATACTATAACTCAGTGACACCAAACAATACATATACAAAAAGTTTTTTACAAACCTCTTTCCACAGGAGGCATAAAAGATCTGGCTCACAAAAATTCAAACAGAGGACGACTCATTTCATGGGTTTATCTGCCTAGATATAAAAGCATTCTCTGTGAGCCAGGGTTATAAGTCACTGAGAACAATTTAAATGATTTCATGTCTGACATTCACTTCATACACTTTATTTTCTTAACATCCAAACAGTCAAGGATTTGCGCTCGTTTCTTTAAGAATAATATTGAAGTATCTAAACATACACTTGTATTCTCTTTCCTATCACAGCATTATGACAAAATTGCCTAGACTTTTACGACTTAGACTAAAATAGGTAGGCTGAGTGTTTCATCAAGCATAAGAAACTGGGAGAATAGGGAGAATAGAATGCAAATAAACTTTTAAAAAATGACATACAGACCTTCCTTTTTGAAAACCAGTCCCAGACATGGCATGTTTACAATGATCAATCCACTAAAATAAAAAGTAAAGATAAAATTAAATTCTTTTGTGACCATGAAACAAGAGCGTAAATGGGACGTAGAGAAATTGTCGCATTAACGTATTCTGTACCAATGTGATTATGGTATTTACGTATTTATTGTGAATGATTTCAGGCATCTAAATAACGGATATCATAAAAGGAAATAATGAAAACCCAATTAAATCATTTTCTATAAAGTTACCAGAACTATTGGACCCTGCTTAAAAAACAATAAATTGCCAGCATGTACACCATATTTAAAACTAAACAAGACGTACTAAAGCGTTAAACAAGTAACATTAAACATGCACATCCACGCACACACACACATATACACACATATATATAAAACAGGACCCCATTAAACTGGGTGATATCTAATGGAATTTTATAAAAAAAAAATGTTACAAGCCTTCAAAGACTATCTGTCCCCATCGTCCAGTAATCGTAAAATGACCTTCCCCAGACGCATATAAATACAGCAAGAACACATGTCTGGTCATTTTATGGATACCATACAATGGGACAGCTTGTAACTTTTCAATAAAATTTCTGTTAGATATTATCCTGTCTAAATGAAATCTTGTTATTCCTTATATGAATGCACAGCACAATTGTGCATATATATATATATATGTCTATGTATACATACATACACACACATATATATATGTATATATATACTATATATATATATATATATATATATATATATATATATATATATATATATATATGTGTGTGTGTGTGTGTGTGTGTCTAGGTCAAGGCAAACAAGAGCTATCTCATGTGTTATATACAGTAGCACCTGCCTAGCGATATATGACAAAATACAGCTCAGGAGAGGAAAACCCCTTAAGTCTATCCTTCAAAATGTCACCCTTGGTGACATCACTATGCATTTCAATTTCACATAAACCTTTTCGTCCAGTGGATGCATGTATCATATACCTTTACGCAATCACTTCACTTTAAATACAGAAGAGTGTGTGGACCTCATTTTTTGGGAAATGGAATAATTATATTGTATAATACATTTATACATGGGTTTAGAAAATGCATTTTTGTACAACTTTCTCTTGATTCTTCATATGTTAAAAAGTCAGTGCAAGATTTCACATTTTACCGACCTACCTGCAAGATTAATGAAAATATTATCGATAAAATAACACTAGTGATATTATGTACATGATGCAACAACATCTATAAAATAAAAACTTCAGCACAAAATGTGCCTACTTGGTATAATATGGCAATGTCTTTATTAAGGTCCTAAGGTCCTGTAAGTACAGCTACAGTAAAACTGAACGCATATTAGTAATTCCTCGTTACTATAAAAATAACAAAAGATACACAAGTACAACTATAAAACCAAGCAATACTGCAGTAAATAATCAATAATACAAAACTAACAAAATACAAATATTGTTCCTCTATCCCCTCGTCTGTTGGAGATGCTAAGTTACAAAGAATGTGTGAAGAGAGCATCTAAATCTATAACTATCACTCATCAAATCGTTAGAAACTAAAAATATATATATATATATATATATATATATATATATATATATATATATATAGGTTAGAAACAAATCAAAAAGTCCTTCAAAAAAAGGCATCGTGCTTATATAAAAATGGGAATAAAAGCACGTTAAAAGAAGAAGAAGAAGAAGAAGATATATATATATATATATATATATATATATATATATATATATATATATATATATATATATATATCTTCTTCTTTCTTTTTCTTTAACGTGCTTTTATTCCCATTTTTGTATGGGGTAAGCACGAATCTTTTGAAGGAAAAGACCTGTGGTCTCGATCGGCTGCCCTGCCTGACATCAAAAAGACCCCGGTACGTATGTTTCATGTATCATACAAAACCCAACGCCCTTTCTTCCCAGCAGGAAGTTATTGCGCGGGTAAAGTTCGAGACGTGTGAGATGTTTGTTATGTTTTTAGAAGGTGTTGTAGTGGCTTTGTTTTGTGTGTGTATTTAGTCTGTAACATCCATTTGCTTTTAAGCAAACCTATCCGTTGATTACATATATAATCCCGGGATGTCTACACGGATAGCAAAGTGTCTGCCTCTCTGATATGGATTATACAGACCTCTACGAAGTCCGAAGCTGCTGCTGCTGTAACCGACTGATATCGAGCTCTATATATATATATATATATATATATATATATATATATATATATATATATATATATATATATATATATATATATATATATATATATATATATATATATATATATATATATATATATGTGTGTGTGTGTGTGTGTGTGTGTGTTAGATATATATATCTAAATGGTTGAATGACTATCATCTATACTGTACAGTTTTCATCAAGGGTATGTGAAAGCCTTGTTATAATATTGTCCAATATATCCATCAGCAATTATTTATGCATAAACCCATTTCCTGTATAGTTATTATATTACATAATTATCAGCTTATCTAAAAATACTGCAATTACAACAAGAAAAGGCTTTTCAACTGAACTTAAGCATCATTACAACTAGAATATATGTAATTTACAAGGTCTTTTACAAGAATTGGTCACGGTTAAAATAACGCAGATATTTTTCAAGAGTGAGACACGATATCCTGAGCCTTAAGTTCAGAACACCAGCACAGACTTCTTCATCAATCGATCAAAAATCACATAACTTCAGTAGTACCTACTGGAGCCTCCTGGTTTTCTGTAGTATTTTGTTCATCCCATATTCCTGCTTCTCTTATTCCATGTATTCCTAATTTCCCACAGGAGTACGATGCAAGGACGAAGAAGAAGAGTGCCAATACCAAGAAGTAACTTCCATATATAACAAACTGTTGAAAAAATAGTTATTATTCATAATACTGAAATCAGCAACACAACAACATTATTTCATAAATAAGTAGAAATTTTATTGCTAAATAGTGTATTTTTGGACATTATATAGTTTCGTTTTTCAAAAGGTCAGCACTTGGCCCTTTCTGCGGACCAGAACAGTGAACAAAAACTGTATTTCAAGTCTCAAAAATAATATCGGTCAACAAAACGACAGAAAACTTCAGATGCCCTGACCCAAGCTCTGTATGCCATCTGTCACATCAGACATACCTGAATCACTCTCTTCTTTGAGACATTAAAACTAAGCCTCACTATACACATTTTTTTCTTATAAAACGTGAAACAGAAGCTTCCTCTCGGAACTGAATGACGCTGTATGCCGAAAATTTACTCCACTGTGGATGATACTTTACAATTAGTATAAAGCCAACCAGTTTCTTTGTGCTATAGATTACAACCACATTAGTAAGCTTTGACGTCTGCAAGGACCATGAAATTGAAAGAAAATGCTCCAAATCTATATCCATCATATCATGTAAAACCTCAGATATCTTTTAAAATACATAGGTGATCATGAAATGCCAAAAGACATTTTGGATACACAGAAAGATGGTCCTGCAGACCATTGGATGACCCTTTAGTACCTATTAAATTGCTGCCATTTTGAAATGTGGTCGTAGATAAGAGCAGTTTTGATGCACAAGCATGCATTTTTTGGCAGTTTAGTACCTGCAACCAGGTAGCCCTAGGAAACTAAAGAACTGTATTTTTTGTAACCTGAATTTGCAGGAAGCCTTAGATATATTCCTAAAGTTCTGGAAGTCTAGGAGGTGAACTGACTTGGATACTAGGGGCCCGTGCCTCCACCCCAGGCCAGGACCATTGTACACAATCTTGTAAGCTAGTGCCCCTTCTACTATCCTTAACATTTTTACTATATAGCATCATGAATACAAGTGACCACCAACTTGTCCTTAACACGCTGGAGGAGTTAATATGGAGTAACATGGAAAGAGGTGCCTCAAAGACTCCCAAGTTAATCTGAGGAAACACCTTTAAAAATTAAGCAAACAAATAAATAAAATTAAAGAAATCACATGTGTGTCAATCACGTTGTCTAATCTATTATTGAACTAGATGGTAGTGGTAAAAGTCACAACCTCACCCAGTAGTTTGTTCTGTGTTCTTTGTTATTATACCTCTGAGTACTTTGAATGTTTCGTTCATCTAGCTTCTTAGCCGGATGTTTCTTTCTTGAGAGTACAAACTGAGATTCTCTGGCTTCTTTTGATATCCAAAGTGTCTGACTGACAGCACTATACTTGGTTGTTCTTGCCTGTAAAGCTTCTGTTTTTATGTGTGTGCGTGTATGCGTGCGTGTGCATGTGCGTGTGTCAGTGGGTCTAGTATTCTGCATGCTGTTTGCCATTTCATAATTCGATCATTGCTTGCATTCAGGTCTTACCAGATTATACCATGTAGTCCTTAATATGTCGTTAATTCTATGATGTTCAGTACCAGAAAACCTTCTTAAAGATTTATTCCCATTGTGACCAAAGTGTGGAATGATCTTCCCGATAATGTCGTTGAATTGTTGGAATTTCAGTTCAAACTTGGTGCAAATGTTAAGTAAGTAGACAAAGTTTCACTTCATAGCCTGTATACTCTATCTTATTTACTTTTCTGTGTTATGCTTTGAAATTTCATTCTTTACTTCTAAATTTCTTTTTCAATACAGGGAAAGTTTCTCGGAATAAGGAAAATATGTGACCTAATTTTGAAAAAGGAGTTATTCTTGGGAATCCAAAGGAAAAGAGAGAAAATGAAACGCACCGGAAGAGAATAAACTAGAGCAGACCCATCTAATTTTTGATGAATTTTTATTAGCTTTTCGTAACCTACAGCCGTCTGTGTTAATGTGCTTTAATATCCAGAACTATCAAGACTATATGGTTTCCATGATGTTCAAAAGATAAGCCTTCTCGAGTGCGTAATTTTTTTCTCTTCTTAATTTCCCCACATATACTTCGAAAAAGAAGTGGATCTTTTCTTACCATTTTAAAGCATAAATGTAGATCAGGAGTCTTGCGGGACTTATCAAAGTATTGTCAAACCAGTTATGGTAACCCTCAGCCCCGTCTGTGGTTGTCACTTAACCACCACGGTGTCTGTGGTTTTTCCATGATCCTGCTGTCATTTGCAGAGTTCTCAAAATGATCATCATAAACTCTGGGTTTGCTTATTATGTTTAATGTATGCGCGCGCGCGTGTGTGTGTGTGATGTGTAATAACTCAACACAAATAGTTTCGACAATATATGATATACCCAACAGGTTTAAAATTATTATAATTCCTCCTTCATAACACTGTCGGGAATTCAAATAGCATAACAGTGTTTCCAATCCTTTGAGCCTATATTCCTTTTCACCTGCAGATTCAGGAAAAATCTGACTGTTCTAGGTTTTCAGCCAACTATATTCTGCAAAAATATCTATTTATTAAAAGATGGTAGTGCACCGTAATATATACATAATTACACACGTACAAATAAAAAAATATGTATAAAAATGTATATATATATATATATATATATATATATATATATATATATATATATATATATATATATATATATATATATATATATATATACTGTGTGTGAGCATATAAATGCTTACCTGCATCCCATGGTTCAATTCCAAGAGCTTGGACAACTATGAAGGTTAAGAGCGACTGAAGGAAAAGAGCTATAAACATGTTGATTCCAAAAATCAAGCCATAACTGTCAGCACGAAGCTCCTTTGCCACCTGAAAACTGAAAATTTTATCGTGAGCCTAATTCATTAATTTAAAAAATGTCGATAGTCTGATAATGCCTAATGCATGCTTACATACTCAGGAAACTTTAAAAACTTAAAATGTTGCTGTTTCTTGGAGATCCATACCTCAGAAAGAGAATGATACTTAGCCATTTGCTGAACAATACCACTATGTGAACCGTAATTCCTGTAGTTCAGATAGTATTTCATGATGCATTTGCTTTCAGGCAATATGGCTGAGTTGAATTGCAATGTTTGAGTTATTTCCACAATATGCTGCAGAAAGTGAATCTGGAAATGAGACAATTATCAAAGGTAGACAGTCTCTCTTTTATACATAGACTGGATTAAAGATGAAATAACTGCCCGCTTGAAAATATGCAACTGTAAAAATCCATATTATAACAAATCTAAAAGCCTACTAGAAATGGACATAAAGGCTGCCAAATCTTTCTGTTACATATCATGAAGGTTAATTTATTTATCAGAGGAAAGTGATAACTTGAGCACTCTACTGTAGGTATCTTCGAAATAATCTGCTAATTCAAAATAACCTCTCATGTTGCTTAAACTATCATGCACTGATTACTTTCCTGATTACTGACATTGGCATTTTCAGCTTTGCTATCTGAGACTTTTAGAGCTCCTCTCAAGATAAAACCTCTGAACTACATAAAAGACATCACTTCCAGTTTGTTCCTGATTAAACTGTCTTTTGAACTGTCCAGCTGTAGCCTAATCAAGATCAAATCAGTAAGACATGTACGCAGTGAGCAGAATATTATTAATCACTCGCTTATCTCTGACCACTGCTGTATACTTTAAAATTCTTACAACTCTTCACAAGGCAGACTGCATTTGAATTCCCAACTGTGAATCCAATATGGCATATCTGTAACTCCAGCTCTGAATCAAATAAACAATAATGATTGGTGCAAGTCATATTTAGTACACAAAGTTTTGAATCTTTTTTTCAGATTAGATATAACCAGTTACGGTACAATGTTGAATAAGTAGATGCAATCTTCTATTTTTGTCAGTTTTTAGTAGCAATCACCAGCAAAAATTTCAGGATCACCTTGTATAGCATTGTATTTAATACTGATTACAATTGGCTAATACTAACCTGGCAATTGTAATCATAACTTGATAGGAAGCTCTGAAGAGAATGTAATTAACGTAACCAACCCAAATCCAGCTGGTAAGGCCTAAGAAGATTAGAAGTAACCCATCTATAAGGGAGATAACTGCCATTGCCCCTTCACCAAACAGAGACCAGTTCAAGTGGAGGTACCCAACAGCGAAAGCAGACAAGGCTCCTGAAATATAAATGATGTAAAAGTTAAAAAAAAAAAAAACATATTGTAAAGTAGTTTGCATTGTTGACAGGGTTGCAAGGAATTTCATCTTGGTGAGATACAGATCCTCAGGCTGGTATGAACAAATTCAAACAATGTACAATTATATACATATAATTTTAAACCTTAATGCCTGGATAAATTTATAAAAAGCCTCTTTTACAAAATTCTGGTAAAACACAGTTAGTTTTTGTCTGCGAAGTTTGTACCTTGTCTCTTTTTATTTTTTTATACTTTTTTTCGCTATTTTACCAAGGTCAAATGAAATTCCAGAGCTAGAAATTAAAATCCTATATATGTACGTACGTACGTACAAGAACAACAGGCTAAGATTAGACGTCCTAAGATATTGACACCACTACTGAGGGTTCAAGAAATATTACGCCTGAATTGAGGCAGCTCACTCCTAAGGATATTTCAATCATGAATTCCTCCTGCATGTTGCACTATGCCATCGAGTCACGTTGTCCCAAGCGCCACTTAGCTTAGCATTTTCATGTAAGATACCACTCCAATGAAAATGTCTTAGTTCTCCTCCTTTCCAAGGCCATAGTTTTTCAGCTCATTTCTAAATGATCTTACCCATTAACGTGGAAAGTGCTTCAACTAATCCGTTGTAAAGCTCTTCGGTTTCTTCCATTGGCGCAATAGTCTCCCAAAGAGGCTGGATATAATTTCCTGCTTGAAAATTTCCACAAGTGGCGAATGCCCACCAGATCGACCATTTCAGCAAATAAGTATTACTGTAAGCAGTTTTAAAATCTTCCCAAATGAGTTTCATTACCTACAGAAAAAAACAGAAGCAAGATCGTTAGAATATCTACTGGAGATTAATAATCTTCTTGAAAATAACCTGCAAAATCTCTTTTTTTTTTAGCAGAAAAACCTCCCACGCAACTTTCACAGCTCGTTTACATGAGACTACTAGTTAATTAAAATCAATGCTAAACAGATTACAGCAATAATATATCTAAAACATCTTTTACAATAAAACATCCTATATAGTAAAATTTTACTTTGGTGTGATGATATTCAAATATCTCATCGAAAACTTCATTTTCTGTTCCAACAGACAAAAATATGAAGAAAAGCAAAGTAAAATTTCATGTTAAAAATAATAGATATTAGACCTAAGCAATACAAAATTTTAAAACCTTAAAGGAAAGCTGCGCTAGCCTGAGTTCACACATAGATTTAATACTATTAACTACAATGATTCTGACGACTGTATCTCGTAATTCTGACTTCCGTATTATCGTACTAGGGAAATGAAACTGCACTAGTCCAGGATTAGTGTTCACTTCACCACTACACTGCATTTAATATTGTTCCCCCTTTAATGCAAAAATGAACTTGTGTAAATGTCGGACATTTCAGCGTTTGCATTTACTACGCAGCATTCCTAAAATTTCAACAACTGCTTATATTTGACGTAATTCTATAAATTAGGTGTTTTGACTTGTCCTCACTGCTCAATTTATCGTAAAGGGAAGATTCCCTGCTACTAAACATACCCCTTACGTAATAATAATTACTAATTTTACAGCTACTACTACTACTACTACTATATTCAGGTCTAAGAAGACTAAGGTAATAACTCAAGTTACACTGCCCCCCAATAACTTCTAGAGAGCGTACAAGTTTTCGTGGGCACGGCATCAGTAACATGCCTCCAAGAGACAAATCAGCGAATAAAACTATTCTGAGCAAGCACACCTTAGTGAACCACAGCTTGGTCATCCGTTTCTCCTCTCCCGCTTCATCCAGACGCCTGGAACTGTCGCCCTCACTGGACGCAATGTATTCCTGACGATGGAAGTAGATGCTGGTGCGCACAGGTGGCAGAAAACAGGCAATCAGAAAGGCAACACTGACGGTTCCTAACGAGATGTAATTGAGATCATGATAGTTCATGGCATCCGTGGCTACCAACGTCTGCAAAAGAAGGATGGGAATGCAGCTGGGCACAGTCATGATAAATATAAAATAAAAAAAAAAGGGAAGTATCTTATAAAACCAGTACTCGATAGGCTGATGTGTATAAAGCCAAAATTATTGCGAAAATTAGTGTTAGAGTAATTTGGCCTTGTCTGTTTACTAACTGGACTTCAATCTCATTTGGCAAAGGTAGCAGTATACATCTTAATATAGGTTAATGTCATATTTCATAAGTATTAAGAAATTAAAACATTTTATCTCCAAATTTTCTTCAACTGCTGTGTGCTCTGGGAAATGATTCTCCCTTTACTCAACCTCTAATGGCCACATTCATTGTCGCAGCGTAGAGATCAAAGTACTAGGCGGATTTCTCTTCCCGGCACGAGTTTGAATCTCGGGAGAGGAAAATGAGACATATTCATTCCATTTCCTATACTAATTTCCGAAGGCTTCCAGTGGAAATCGTTTCCAGCAATAATAAGAACTTGAACAGCCAGGCCTTCCTTACATGAACGTCGTGCAACCCGCCTTGAATTCATTTCTGAAGATAAATAATGATTCCCTTCTGTTTGCAACAAGTGAAAACAATTTTTCTAGGTCTAGACTTAATCGTTGGAACCTTCAGGTCCAACAGCATGTTTTTCTTTTTTAATTCTGTGTCTATGCTGTGTCTTTTAGACAGTTGCTTCTCAATATTATGCAACCTGACTTAGGCTCATTATTCTGCTGTGCACGTCTCAGCTATATGATCAATGCCCAATCACGCCAGAACAAAATCCTCGAAACTACAGATAATTCTCTGCGCTTATATTTTCTTTTACTGAAAAAAACTACTCAACTCTCTGGGAAGAATGTGGATTTCACCTGCAATACATCATTCAATTAGTATGTTTTTATAACAATATTTGAGATTCAAAGGTTAGATTTACCCAGCTCAGAAATAAGACTTGTTGACGCTACTCCAGAGCAGAGAGTAGATTTGAATTCATTGTTGCTTGCCTGTGGTTTCTTTTGGGCCTTATAACGTCATATCCCAGTCTGCGTCAAGATTTATGTCTTCAATAAGATTTAAATCAGCCTACTGAGAGTGCAACAGAATCACTAAAGCTCCTTGCAGTTTGTAAAAGAAGCAGACAACCAAGATCCCTTCATTCTCTACGCTAAATAAAATATGAGAATTATTCTCAGAGGCAGGACATGTTGAATTTTACCTGGGCCAGTACTCCGGACATGAATCTTCCCAGAAGGAGGGCTGTTCGAGTGAAGCTCGTTACTTTCTGATAATGTTCGGTGGAGACTTTGGCGTAAATGTAGGTGAAGTAGGCGACCTCCGTCGACGTTGCAACGCCATAGGTGAACTGCATGAACTGCATCCAGCCAACCCCTCGCGCCCATAGCAAAAGTACCCAGGTGATGACATACCCAATGCCTTCAAACACAATCACTGGCTTATACCTCAAGAGATCAGTCAACAAAAAGACAACAATCAGAAGAGAGAGGTAGGAGTAGGTCCAGACAGGGTACACATCTTGGTAAGCCTTCAAAGAGAAAGGAGGTGGAAGAAAATATTAGTAAGTGGGCAAATTTAGCGATTCGGAGAGGCACAATATACATTTAGCTGCTACAAAAATACTTTGTCTGTACAACTTTTATTAAATGTTTATCCAAATAAAAATGGCATTAAACCTTGAAAAGCAACACTTATCACTTCATTAGTTACCAAAGGGTCACTGTGTAAATATATAAAGACCTAACTACAAGTGAAGAATCTACATACAAAACAATTAGCATCACTGAAAGCAGCACTGCGATCGATTTGGTGACCGAGCAAATTTCGGTTTTCATGAATCTCTCACAATTTCATTGATAGTTACAGATTTTAAGCCAAAACGAGTATATGTGACTTGTGCATTCGCTAGTAATAAAATTATCATTATATTCTTATTGCAGATAAATTTTTTAATGATAATGAGAACACTCATAAACAGGAGAGCATATGTATTTCATATTGAAAATGTTAAAGAACAGAGGCCTTTACTCATACTGATAGTCATGAATAGATAGACATTTGTACTTTATGCTAAAAGTCTTATGTGTATGCAGTATTGATAACCAGGAAGTGGTCATTTTTACATATAACGTGACAGTGCAGCAATCCGGTATCATTTACACCAGTCATTATGGCAGACTTACCACTACAGTATGAGCTTGTCATTATAGTTTACTCAGAAATAGTCATTTGGACAGACTGTTACTACTGGCTTGAACACAGCAGATTGACGACTGGCTTGAACACAGTAGATTGGCGTGAAAATAGTCTGTATAGACTATTTTCACGCCAATCTGCTGTGTTCAAGCCAGTCGTAACAGTATGTCCAGATGACTATTTCTGAGTAAACTATAATGACAAGCTCATACTGTAGTGGTAAGTCTGTTATTTCTATGGCAGTCATAACAAGGCACCAATCAATTATTTGCAAAATTGGCATTTTTGTGTGCAAATCTGCCATT
>NC_089746.1:28076511-28094011 GCF_040412425.1 Macrobrachium rosenbergii
AAACAAGAGGGAAAAAAAAGCAAAGTTGCCTAGTAGTAATTCGTCTCTACAGTATAGTACTATGAGGTGGACTTTCAATATGGCCAACCAAAGTCACACGCACAGCATGAAGATCACCACTCCTTATTGACACTCTATGGTTAATACACGCTTCATCAGTCAAAAGTATAGAACCAATCAAAATGTTGTTTTTCATTGCAGAGGGAAAGATACATTAGTGACCTTGAGACCTAAACAGTGATTGGTCGAGGGATAAAAAGGATGAGCCTCTATTTGGGATCAAAGCTTTATGTACAATGAGCTTATATGGACAGCAGAGTAGAAAACTATATAATTGAATATTCCAATTAATATACAATCTGCAGAGTATTTACATAAAATTGTTTTTAATTTGATAAAATCTTATACTATGCCCATGTCTGACAGAAACTTACAAAAAATGGTAATTTATGAAAAAGGTACATTACTTGTAAAATACACATGTGCTTATGATAGTGCATAAGCATAAAATATAAATGTCTAATTGTGTATAAAAACAATTCCACGTGTGTCCATACCACATTTGAAAGCATATTACAGTTTAAGCAGACCTAGTTACAGGGTTTGTTTTTTGTAAGCTTTGCTCAAACATGGACATAATAGATTTTATATTACACACAATCTTACATGAATACTATGCATATTGTGAAACTGGATTATTAATTTTACTATATAGTTTTCTACTCTGCTTTCCATATACAGTATACATGTTGTACGCACAGCTTTTTACCTCAAAAAGTGGTTCATCCTTTTAATCCCTCGACCAATCACTAATTAGGTCTCAAGTTCACCAAGGTACTTCTCCCTCCACAAGGAAAAACAAAAAAGTTGCAAATCCAGCTTTTAAGATTGCAGGCACTCTATGAGCAAAGGCCTGTGCTGGCATAACGCCAGTTTAATCACAAACAACAATAACAGTAGTCACTAGAAAATACCACAGAGTAGTGTCACATCTGCTGTGACAAGAAAAACAATAAATGGAGAGAGAAATCTCTGCATTTTTCACTATAAACTGACAAAAGGAGAATCAGAGAAAATACACACACACACATACTGACTGATTTTGTCTTTATATCTCAGACATCTTTCAGGGAACGGATACACAGAAATTTACAACAGATATGCTAGTGGGACAGTTTCACACCTGACAGGTGAGAGAGGGAGTATGCCAATCTGTACGCTCATTAGTGAATGAGGGCAAGTACTTTTTTTTACCATTTTATTTTCCTATACAGGTGACCTCACCCCTCATTCCCATCTTCCACTGCCATATACTCTACTTAAAATCTAAATTATTCACCTGCACATATCATATATTTGTTTTAGCTCTTCTAATGATTTTCCAGTCAATCAGTATAAACATTGTTACAGGATTCAAATGGATTTTGGTATACACATCCTTTAGCATTGTGAGGAGAGTTCTTTACAAGTGCTTGTTGCATTGTATTATTGTTCTTTACACCAAAATGCTCAGGTAGATGGGATATATCTCCCAAATTATTACTATAAGGCAGTACAAGCAGGTATTTTGTAAGCTTCATTGTTATCATGAAGTCTTTTTTGCCTCTTAATGCATTGTCCAATACAGAATCAGGATATTTTAATTTCTTGCCTGTATTTCTATTTACATCAATTTCATAATAAATGTATTCACGGCTGCATATACGTAATGCTTTTAAAAACATGGATGTGAAAACTGGTTTCTTAACTTTACTGCTTTGACCAAGCTAAAAACCTTCAAATATTTCTGCCTATGTGCTTTCTTATTCTGGTCAAAGCCATAACTAAACTATTCAAGTGTAACTTTGAGAATGCTTGCTGAAGTGACTCTTGAAGATGTAAGGAGATCAACTAAGAATGGAAAGGTGCCAAGACCTGATGTGATTGTAAGTGATTAGCTGTAGTATGTTGGTGAAAGACAGAGTCAGAGCAGTGTGTATAACTTAAGTTTGAATGAAGAAAGTTTCCAAAGGAAAAAGTGAGAAATAATATTTCTTTAGTGTAAGGATACGGTGACAAATCACTGTAAGAATTATATGGGCATAACATTACTTCATATATTGGGTAAAGTGTATAGTAGGATTTTCACTGAGAAATTAAGACAAATGACTTAAGAAAGTATTGGGAAGGTAACTAAATGACTGAAAATTTTTATGATGAAAGCAGAGTATGGCAGAATATGATGACGAGGTACTGGCTAGTTCTGTGTAAAAGAGGATCTGAGACTTGGGAGAGTTATGTCCGAGGTAAGGGAAACAACAAGACAATTGTATATTCAAAATATGTGTAATAATGAAGTTCAAAAGGGTAAAAAAGGTGGAGTCAAAACAGTGGTAAAAAATTACTGTAGGTGAAAAGATGGATTACTATATTAGGATGGTTTGGTCATCTGGAGAGAACTAAAGATGATAGGCTGATACAGGAGAGAACTGAAGATGACAGGCTGATGTAGTGAAGACAATAATTCAGATAAGCAAGAAAAGAGAAGCAGAGAAAGACCTACCAAGTGCTGGACAGATTACAAGGTAGAGGCACTAGAACAGCCAAGTCTACAGTCCATGAAATGAGTGGGTGCCTGCAAGTTTATAGCTCACTTTGAACTGGAGAGAGAGAGAGAGAGAGAGAGAGAGAGAGAGAGAGAGAGAGAGAGAGAGAGAGAGAGAGAGAGAGAGAGAGAGAGAGCGAGCATGCTGCTGATGGACCTCTTGAGTAGGTATGCTTAGCAACTAATTATAAAATTACTTGCACATGGGGCTTACTCTTGATTCAGCAGTTGAAGTATGACGGTAACAATTACATTTTTTTAAGCAACTCTCTATTTAAACAAAATACTATACATGTATATGCCCATACTGATGTATATAATGTTTCACCATACAACATTCTCCCTTTTGGAGGAGGTGACACTAGATGTGCACATACATCTTTTTGGTATCTGACAAAATCTTTATGGATGCAGTTGATTGCCTCATACCCTGTTTTCTTGATCCAAGCATACATTGTTATGCATTTACATTGGGGCAGTCTGGTAAAAGGTAGGTTAGGAGCAATTAATAGAACTAGCAAATGAGAACTATGCACTGCACCACTCAGCCATGACAACCATTTTGGCTGACTGGACCTTTTACAAGATGGGCAGTGGGGTAGCCACACCCAGTAAGTATTTATCTACCAAAGGCTTTTTCCCAACTGGGGATTGGCTCCAGAAAAAAATGGGCTACTGTATAGTCACTATAACATTTACTACTTTAAATTAATGAATCACAGGTACTAGAGACCAGGACATGTTTTGTCTGATAATATTTAATCTTTATCACTTATAAAACTTCTTTACTTGAAACTGTACAGTCAGCATATCGGGCATGACGTACCTCATTTAATGGAAATTCAATTGTATCTATTGATACTTATTATTTGGGAGATATTACTCTTAAAAGATATTCATATGTTTAATATCTTTGACAATTACATAATTATTATAATGTTCTAAGTATTTTTCAGAACATTTTAAGAATAGATCCCAATTAACTATTGATTTAATTTTCTCAGTGAAAAGTTGTTTTGATTTTGTTGGGCATTCTAATATCAAGTAATTTTATACACTTTACAGATATATTTATTTTAAAATTTTCAATATCAAAACTTTCTTTATAGGAACTGGATGAATTCTGTATTTTAATCTCATATAGTTCCAAAGTCTTGTATGGATTTGAAAATTTCACCTTTACTTCTGATATACAGTAATGGTGTGTATTTGAACATGAAAAAAAAACACAATTTATTCAAATGAAAACAAAACTCATTATACTGGAGAAAACATGCCTCTAGCCACTGCCAGTTGCCCTTCTCCAGTTGACCCGATGTTTGAGGTGCATTACCTCTGACTGAAAATTTGATGCTCAAAAAGCTAGGTTTTCATACGTGTCTTGAGCCGGCAACTTTTAGTTGGAAACAATGGTTTACAGTATTTGCTGAGGTAAATTACTGTACAGGCAGTCCCCAGGTTACAACAGGTCCGGCTTACAACTTTCCGAGGTTAAGACGCTTTCAAATATATTCATCACAAATTATTTCCCGGCTTATGATGCATGTTCCAGGGTTACGACACTTACAACGCCAATCCGACAGAAGAAATATGGCTCCAAAACGGCAGAATAATAAAAATTTGCAGGTTTTTTTATGAAAAACTCAAAAATGCAGTTTACACTGTTTTCAGTACACCCAAAGCATTAAAAGTAAGATTTTCTTAGGATTTTTGACGATTTTCGATGATTTTTCGGCTTACAACAATTTTTGGCTCATGACCCGGCGTAGGAACGGAACCCCCGTTGTAAACTGGGGACTGCCTGTATTCTAATTCTGAAAATAACCTAGAACTCCCCACAGTTTTGGTACAGCAGTAATAATACGACTTCAACACCCAAAAATGGATTCTCCTACCTTTGGTGAAAACTTTCAACCTTCAGTGAATGGAAATGATAAACTGTAGTACTCAAAAAAGATTGTCTACTGTGCATTTCAGGGTCGTGTCTAATAGATTTTCATCGATAAAATCTTACCAAAGAATCGGATATGGACCACATTTTGGAAATAGCTATTTAAGGCCACAGCCTAATTGGCAAAAATATGCAGTGATGTCCAAATTGGATGATTAAGGCACTTATCAGAGTAAATCAAAGAAATTTAAAAGGAAACTTAGCTAAATTTAGTAAGCACCCAGAGAAAGGCTAGTGACGTAAACTATGACATCAGACGTAATAGCAGGGTTCCCAGTAGTATGATAATGATCGTAGAAACAGAAATACTTGACCCTCTTGTACAATAAGCAATACCTTGAGTAGAGTAGGATATGCGATAATTATCAAAATTCTATTTTCTCTATTTCCATCGAAAGTTCTTCACTTATGGTCTGCTCAAAGTGCAAGACCCTGAATCACACAAGGCTGGCTTAATCTTAAACAAACACTAGCATACCCTTTTACATAATTTTACTTTACAATAATTGTTTTTTTATTTCATATTTCCTTCAATTTCAATAAAGTTCAGTATAAATCAATGGATTACTGGATTATAAAATTTAGGGCATAGCCCAAGCACTTGGACTATGAATTAAGAATTTCATTCAGCACTACAATGTAATTATGGTTAAATGAAATATATAATCAAAATAACTGAAAATTGAAAGAATGAGTAACTTCAAAAACTGGGAATATAGAGACACTGATAACCACACAACAACCCTACATCAAACATTAGTGTCAGTTCCAAGTAAATGAATCAAGCTTATAGAAACAACAAAACTGACACAGAGGCACACAAATAAAATAATGAAGGGGTGAGTAGTGTGCTTTACCAAGCACTGTGGGTTTATTATGGGATTGACCACGCTTTAAGGAAGTTAAGGTTAGAACAGTTGCGTTATGTTACATTCATTTAGCAGGACTAAGCAGGCACACATGAACCAGAACTTTTGAGGAGACAATATGAAGCAACAGAAACTTCAGAGTAATGATGGTTGTTTTCACAGAGAGTGTTAGAGTAAAACTTGGTGCATATTCAAGTTAAAGGAAATGTGAATTGTGCCATGGAACTGTTTTACACAATAAATATTCTCATCTGATGCACATTCCCTTATTATACTCTACTTAGAGACATAGACTTATCAAAAAGATGAGAGAGAGTGTACAGTATGCAGGGTAGGTGTCTGTTTGAAACAATATAAAAATTCCATATGCTATACTACTACTACCAACATCTGAGTCTTCATTCATAAAGTATATGGGCGAGGTGTCTAGTAAAGTACATCGTACCACAGTATCAATGAGTGGGAGGGCCTTCAGTAATGACGTTTTACTAGCCTCTATCTACGAGCCTGCTAGATTTAGCTAAGTTTCCCTTTAAATTTCTTTGATTTACTCTGATAAGTGTCTTAATTATCAACATTAGACATCACTGCACATTTTTGCCAATTAGGCTGTGGCTTCAAATAGCTATTTCCAAAATACGATCCATGTCCGATCCTTTGGTAAGATTTTATCGACGAAAATCAATTAGACACGGCCCTGAAATGCACAGTAGGTGTATACTAAATTGGTTTAAACAAATCCACTGGCAGAGAAAATTATGTGTAGCCATTGTTTGAAAATACGAACAGGACAAAGCATTTCTAATGCAATGATGTATTGATTTCTGTAAATTAGGCTATACGGCCAAGCACTGGGGCTTTTTCAGATATTCAGCACTTACGACAGTAGAAAGAGAGAGTTGAAGAGGCTGGATATTAAGATGGAAGGAAGGAAGGAAGCAGGTAAAGTAAAGTGGTAAAAAGTAAGTGTAGCTAGGGGCCGAAGGGATGCTCCAGACAACCTTTAATGATGCCCAAAGCGCACCACGTAACATGCACTGACAGCAATATCCAATACAGGAATTGTAACGATGCATATATCTGGTGATGAAGGGTTAAGTCTTGCAGCAAAAGGGTACATGATACGAGTCTGTTGGAAACAAGTTATCAATTTATAAAATTCCTATTAAATCAGCAAATATTTTGCAAGAACTCGAATTAAGCTAAGAGACTAACCCAAAGTATGAAAACATGATGAATCTTTTTCTGCATATACAGTACGGTCAAATGTAATCAAGGTTGAGTTCCTCTGAAAACCAGTGTGAGCTTTCAGAACTGTACAGAGCAATGCTAATGGCTCCAGCTTTCCTTATTTGGAGATTCTTCCAATCACAATATTGTTCCATGAACAATAACATCCTATACAGCAATGAATGGAAAGCATACAATAATATACAGCAGAACTCTGGTATGAACATTTCATATGCATACACAGACAATTCCCATTTGAACAAATATAAAAAGATCTATATGGAGGTAAAAATTTAATAATACAGTACAGTATCCACAATTATTTATGTAAACACATACATGACAGTATTCCTTCTGATTTCTGTTAAAAGTAATATTTAATATATCTTTCTGGAAACCACTTGATATATTTTTCAATATACTGTAATGCATAATTTTTCAATTCAAAATTTTTAAATCATATAAATAGAAAGTTTCTTAACTGACTCATGATGAGCTTTCTATCATGTAGCCTATTATGAAGTACATTTTATTCCACTGGCTAATTGTGGAGCATTTTTGCCAGTGAGCCAGTGATTATGATTAGCACTTCCCAAAATTAGCAAATTATGAAGAGTTTGCTAGATCCAAAATTCACATGGCAGTCTGATAAATTAAATAAAAACCTTTGCTAAAAAGGTCTCATGGGTCAGGGTGTTACTGCAGTAGACATAACAAAATCATTTTGAGCCTTCTGAGCATCCAAAAGTCTAGCAAGAGGTATTTCATGTTAAAAGTAGCACAAGCAACAACTAAGAAACAAACATATCATCAGATCGTAATGGTATAGTAAAAGGGCTCTGAAGTTAGCATCACTAAAAAACTAGAATTCTGAGCAGAAATTAGCATAAGCATACTATATAAGTGAAGTGAATAGAGGGGACAGATCTACCAGCCCTACAATTTGGATAGTCCATGCTTTCACCTATGTTTAAGTGCCAATACCCCTTTTGCATACAACTCTTTCAGTACTTCTAAAATACCTAGAGAGGAATTTTAAGATTAAGAAAAATTCTAGTGTACTTGGCATTATAAGATGTATGACAATAGAGGACAATGTATGAATAAGAATATTACCAGTTAATCAAAAGTGGGAAAGAGGACAGAAAATGGCAACATATAGTGGGAGTTCCTAAATCATCTTCATTTTCACTTCTTCATACACTGATTTTGGAAACAAAAATTTGACAGCAACACAGTAGATTCCTAATGAGTAACACTTCTATGTATGAAAGTACAAGGCACTTCATACCACCAATACTATGGTTACTGTTTCAGTACGATCAACTTACCGTTTTGAAAATCAATAACGACTAAGCTAAATATTTTAAATGAAATAAGTAAAACCATTCTATAAGATTCACCAAATACCAAACAAATCACCTTAACTGATCCAATAACTGAAAAAGAAATAGGCAAGTACCTAGGCTAGTCCTCTCTCTTTATACATTCCAGTGCTAAAAGTGGGAAAAAAAAGAAAAAGAAAAAACAAATATGAACTTACCAATTCTGGCTGGCTGGAGAGCCAAGTGAAAACAAAGCAGAACCCGACAGGAACCTTAGAGATCTTGAGTTTACTTAAGAAATATGTTCAGAAGTGTTTCATAAAACACTTGGAGTACTACACAGAGAATGGAAGTACAGTATCCTAAAATACCCACACTTATTTAGCTTCCCAGACTAAAATCTACTTAAAAATCAAAATGCAAATCTCAATACAGTACAATTACAAATTTCCAGTGACTACTAGAATGAAATACTGTGCAGTTTAATGTTCCACTTATAAAAGAAAGACTATCATAAATCTTGAGATACATCACTGACATTGATGCTATAAATATTTTCTAGGTTACATTTTCACCTTTAATCGAGTGTGTCCTACAACTAAGGACAAAGACAAAAATATAAATTTTCATTACTAAAATTTATTATCTGAATACTTACCTACTGTTGAAGATAGCTACATCTTGTTGCCTGCCAGTGCAAAGATATAGCTATCTTTAAGAGTAGGTAAGATTCATGCCAAATAATTAGGGTAGAGACAAGGTACTGTATAATGTATGGAAATGGTGTTACTGTATATGAGAATATTGTAAAGCATTTAAATTGTAAAGTCTGAGTTTGTGTACTACTTTGACAGTTACAAGCATTAATGCTGTAAACACAATGGTAAACACACTTTACTAGCTTCAAAAATGTGCACATCAAACTTGGTCTGGTACTTGAGATGATTTGATGTACTAGAGGAGAAAAAGTTAGTCCTTAATTTATGAAGAAAACTGCCTGCTGCTTTTTCATATGCTTTGGGTTTCATTTCTCAAATATTATCATCATCTATCTTGCATAAGCTTTTCCCTTTATATGTATGGCTGTTTAAATTTTCCCAACAACTCCTTATGAAATTTTGTCTAAATTTGCACCTGGTTCAGGTCTCCTACGTCATTCCTATCTACTATTTGTTTGATTGAATGTATATTAACCATCATAATCTTTGTGACCTACATTTAAATTCATTTAAATTCTTGGCTCTGGACTTCTCTCAGCAACTTCACTGTTTGTAATATAATCTTCCAGATGCACCTTAATCCTTTATCTTGGTATTCTGAGGTCAAAACTTTTAAAACCTCATTTTTCCTTCATAATGTCTCGTTTTGTAGCAATGCAAGGTTTCACTGGCAAAGTTAAATTTTTGGATATAGCACCAGAGGGAATGGATGTGTAAAACCAGAAAAAATGCAATCTGCAGAGCTCAGTCTATTTGTTTTCCAAATCTTACTCTGCCTGACCATTGTTTTATTTGCTTTATTTTGTCTTTCACTTATCTCCCACTCAGGAGAACCTGTACTGATTATCACTGTTCCTAAATATTTTAAAGATTCAACCCATTAATCCTTTCTCCATCTGATGTTTTGTCCCTTCATACATACTCTGTCCTCATTACAGTACAGTACTTCTATTTTTCATTGATTTATTTTAAGTCCCATCTCTCAAGATATATCATACATTCTATGAAGCAATCTTTGTAATTCTGGTTGTCTGTTGCTGATTACAACAGATTCTTCTACTTATTCTAAGAGTATCAATTTTTTTTTAATGTTATTCCACTCCAAAAATTCTCTTCTATCTCTGACCACATTTTTTATATAATATATGTGAGAAGGGCAAAATGCTAATTGAAATAACAATCCATTATAGCACAACCATTTACTGCAAATTCACCTAACAAGTCCCCAACAGCATAAACTTTGTATCTACTTCATTCATGGATAATTTCCCTTTACACATTTAATTGGATATTATTGTGACACACAACCTTCAATAATATTGGTCTCCAGATGGTATCAAATGCATTCCTGTAATCAAAAACAGCCATCTTAAGGGTATTTTTGAATTCCATACATTGCTGCACAATGTCTTAATTTGATTTGTGCAACTGAGGCCTTATTTAAAACCAGATTTTCATCTCTTAAGTATTTTGTTAATTTCTTTTTTCATCCTGACACTAAACATATTGAATATTTATATTGCAACCCTCACACACAACTTACTGTACTAAGTACACAAGGTGTCATAAGGTTTTGGCTAAAATTATCTGCCACTCTGAGTACATGGCTTTATCAACATCATTAGCTGGTTCATCCCGATTATCTCTCTTATGTTCTTGATTTTCATTAAACTTTCCAATTACTTAGCACACACACTACTTTGCATTCTTCATCTTTTATCTGAAATTTGTCTTAATGTACCTTTTGATTTTGTCTGCTTATTGTATCCAAGGTCTTAACTGATATCCAAGGTTTTTGTTATGATACACCATATCCAGCAGATTGATAAACACTCTTGATATTAAACCAGTCCTTACTGATTGTCTGTCCCTCCTCAGATATGGTTTCTCAAACTGTAAATCTATTACAATATTCACCTGCCTCTTTAAGTTCATCCTCAAGAAGCTTTACTGTAGTAAATCTAGCTACTCTGCCAACTTTTCTGTTGGGAGCTTTTGACTTCAACTTGAATGTGGCAAGAGCAAGTTAATGATCACTGCCAATATCTGCTCTTCTGTAGCTCCTAAAATGGTTTCTACAAATATCACCTGCAGAAGTACATGTGTAATAAAGGTGTCTTTTTTGGGAATTAGAAAAAAGTACTTTACTTTCAATCACCAAATTAATTACAGCACAAAAACTAATAAAATGCACCCAATTTTTGTTTACCTTCCTTGTCCATAAACATCCACTATAGCCTCATTGCTCCTACCAGTTTCCACACTCATATAAAAAACAACAATTTTCATATCTATTCTTGGTATTTCATCTATAATATTCTGTAATTCTATATAAAATTCATCTTTTATTTCTTTATTTTTTGGTGCACAGCACATTACAATATTCATACAGCACTGTTTTGATTTCAATCTTGCCAACAGTAATCTACTGGTCTCCAATCAAATCAATGCGTTTTGTGCATTTGGTGTTAAGATCATGCCTACTCTGACTCTACCAATTCCATCTGCTCTTCCTGAATAACACATTATCCCCTTCCAAACTTTCCCATTCCTTTGCATTACTATTCATAAACAGCTAAAATATCCTGTCTCAATCTCTTGTATTCATTCTCTACTTGTTCTACCTTTCTAACTAGATGTGGGGTCTTAGTTCCATTTTCCGAATTTAAATTTAGCCTTAGCCATATTCATAAACAATTATTCTTGGCAATCCCACATGCCTGCCCAGGAGAGGGGGCCACTTCTAAATCCATGAAGAATTCACAGACTAAATACAATAAGGGATAGTCATTTCCCTGTAGCACATACAGTAGTTCCTAGCTGACTGGGGCAAAGACCCCTGCAGCTGCCTACTTGATTTTAGCCAGGGTCATCCACCAAAAATGCAGTGTTAAAGCGGAGACAGAGCAATCAGTGCCTAAACCTTATCCATTACCCGAATGCCAATACTTTCTGGTCCTCATCCAGAAGACCACATTTTCAATTGTGGATCTAGCCTTTAACCCTTAGTGGACAGATTGAGCTTGAGTGTGAAGTAAAACAGGTTTGTGGAGGTGGATGGATTGCGCTCCAGTGTGAAGCAGAATTACGCACCAATGTTATGGTAATAATGATTCGAAACAAAGGTGCCAATACTTCTACATGCTATAAATTCACTAATGGCAACTTTTATACAGACGTGAGAGCTAGGCCAGTATCAGTAATGCTTGTGACTTCAAGGGGGAAGGTACTGCCATCTCTCTCTCACATTAGTCTTTTTGTAAATCTGCTTGTAAATATGCGAAGGGGTTGCTGTTGTTTTTTGTTTTTGTCTTTTACGATAGTATGTCGGTTGTAAATGTAATTTTACAAAGAAAATTGCGAAGAAATATTAGAAAAAGCATGTAAAAGTAAAAAAAAAGTTACTGAATCCTCCTTCTCGTAAACCTACATGAATATTTTACAACAAATATGCAAAAAATTTGTTACTGCTTTTATTTCTTGTTTTGATATTGTGTGAGCAGTAATAATAATTTTACAAAATCCTAAAAACTTATTTATTAGAAAAAACATATATAAGTTGGTAAAATTTATGATTGTTTGTAAATGAGGCCCCACAAGGTTGTAAATAGTCATTTTCAACTTCTTGTGGAAGGTAGGGAAAATTTTTTAGAATTTTTTTATTTATACACTGTGAATGTACATGTCATTCTCTTTCCATTGATGTGATTTTTTTTTTATTTTGCCGACCTCAAAGTTTCCCTGGTATGGGGTGCTGCACTAGGAGAGCTGTTAATCAACTCAGTGGTCTGGTAAAACTAAGGTATACTTAACTTGATAAATTATGGCGTCCCTTAAGGGTTACTAGAGGTGTCAACCTACAAGGCAGCAAATGCTCTTGCCCAGAGCTGGGGGGGCTAACCAAGGTATTGCCAGCTGAGCATGGAGGAGTAATTAAAGGCCTGACTAATTTAATTGTGAAAGAATCACAGCCATAAAGAGGAAATCACCAGATTTAGGCTGCTGGCCCCACAGCCCCCATTCTTACCAGGGGGTTAGGGGCCTGGAAAGACACAGAGAGGAAAATTAACAGAAATTCTATTTACCTTCCCTTCTTATCTTATTATTTGCTCAATTTCTGTACAGTGAACTATCTCAAGATTTAAAAAAAATAAGTAAAAAAATAAATAAATACTGTATATAAAATGAATAGCCAACACTAACCTAATAATACACTGAAATTCAACTACCCAAAAATTTCTTTATGCCCATTTAAATATTGGCTTACACAAAATTCAAACTCAGAGAGTACTTAACAACTGTCATGAATAAAAACTACTACACTAATTCCAATCTTTGTGCAGCATTTCAAGTTCTGGTGTGAGATACAAGTGTTAACAACTATGTATCAAGAAAAATGAAGACAGCACTGAGTCTAAAATGTGATGTGTATGTGTGTGTGCATACCTTGGTGAATGGTGCGGTGAGGAGGGGGGGACTCGGAGCGCTCACTTGGCGAAGGTGGGGTTGGGGGACGTTCTAAGTATCCAGGATCCACGTAGTTACCTGCTGCAGCATCCCGAAAATGTCCGCTGTATCCAGCTTCATTTTGTGGTGGGTAGCCAACTTGTCCATAAGGGTATTCTTGGCGAGACGGAGGACCACGGGAATATGGATCATATTCATAACCTGCATTCGACGTAGGAGGATATCCTTCATACTGGCTTCGAGAGCCTGTGAGGAGTATAACGAATCTTGAATGTGACATTTTCATAGCAAGTGTTACATTCATGTTTAATGATGAGCAATGACATTTTCCACTGTTTCTCTTCCTTATGCTACAGTTGTGCACATGGATTTTGGATCCATCTAAATTTAAATCTATGGAGTAAAATTAGTGCCTCTCTTGAAATGGAATTTGGAACAAACCAGATTTGTAACTTTCACATATCTCTCTAAAGTAGAAGATATTGTTATTATATTGGTACTACCTCTTCTTTATACAGTGCCCAGTTAAGAAACTATCATATAAATACAAAAAAAGTGCATTAAAAAAATAGCATTAACTTACCAGCTTCGCTGGCCGGGGAGTGAGGTCGGTAAGGATCCATGGCATATCCGGGTTGTGATGGAGGGGATTGAACGTACGAGCCGTATTCTCCTCCTGGATATTCTATTACCTCACCGTTAGGCCCTATGTGACGGACCTCTCGGATAACTTTTGTGGTGGTGGTAATCTGAAATGTATAACATAGAAGTTGCAAAATAAAGCTAAGAAAACCTGCTCCTGTTCCTGGATCAACTTCAGAATAAGAGTTGACAATATATAGTAATCTGGCCAAAAGACAATCTGTAGATCTTATTTACACAATATGCAAGTTTGCCAATAACCTTTCAACTCAGAAGCTATTCACCTGCAAAAAGCCCAGGTTCATGACATAAAATAATTCACAATCAAATACTGTAATCAATTCCCAAAGTACTGATTCATGTTCCATGGAAACCCCATATTGTCTATGAACTGTTTCATGTAACATGACAAAGTAATACTGTACCTATTTAGCTTGGTGTGTTTGACAATATATTTATGGCAGTTTTTAGTAGAGCTGTTATTGCTACACATTTTTTGGAATGATTTATTAACATTTTATTTAATGATTCATGTTCCATGGAAACCCCATAGTGTCTATCATGAACTGTTTCATATAACATGACAATGTAATATTTAGTGTGGTGTGTTTAACAATATTTATGGCAGCTTTTGGGAGCGCTGTTATAGCTACATTTATTTTGCAGAATGATTTATTAACATTTTATATTGCTGATGATCTTTAGTTAAAACATAAAACTTGTTTGGCAACAGAAGCGTAAGTTTATTTACAAGATTATAAAGTAAATCCTTCTTCAGTGGTAGATTTTTAGCATTTTGTTTACACTATCATGTACAGAAATTTGAGCAAAAAGTGGGTAAGACATATGAGAGTAAAACAAAACATCACATGGATAACTACAAGGGAAAAAATGGCATAAAAGCCGAGAAAAAATATTTTATTTCTACTTATACTCCTCCTCCTCCTCTTTCTCTTCTCTTTTTCACACATGGCATTCTATGAGGTGGAAGTTTGCCATACATACTTAATGTTCTAGAAAAACATGTTAATTTTTAGCAACAATAGTAGCAATAATAGAAACAATCTTAAAACATGCAGTTTTTTATAAGGCTAAAAATAATAAAATACATGCTACCTTATAATACAAACTAAATACACATCATTTTATTCAAGACCTTTATCAGACATTTACCTGATTTTTATATATAAACTCCAAATTTACTAGAATTACTACAGGTACTAGAAAAGTTAACAGGAGACCATGTATAATGTAATTGATGAATAACTTGCCTGTTGAGTTGTGTGTTGTGTTTGTTTCTGTGACACCAAGTGTAGGTTATCTTGACCTGATGATGACACAGACAAATGAGAGGAACTGGGACTCTCGTTTTGTGGATGGCCGTTAGTAGTAGTAGTTTGTGGCCCGTAATCTACACTATAGGAGGTGGTAGTTGTTGTCACCTCAGGTTGATTGCTGAAAAGAATGAACCCCCATATAAGGAGAGAGTACTTTTCTACCACCAATGTCCAAGGTTCTATGATAATCTGTTTTTAAAGACAATCAATGCATCAAAAACTAAATGAAATTAAATTCAAATTAATAAACATGAGGGACATTATATTCATTAAGCAAATTAATACTGAATACTGTACAATTATCTACAGATTCTCTTTCCTTACATCCACATACAGTATTTCTAAAATGGAATAAAAACAGACAAAAATTTCACCCTGCACATTACACAATGTAATAATAAAAAATAATTGACAAATTTTACTAAGCAGTCTTAAATCATGACTCAGAAAGAAACAAATATTATTATTACAATAATCACATTTTAATAGTTATATTCAAAAGACTAAAGCAGATGGTACTCATAACTTAATGTGACTTGTCATAACACTGTAAGGCCAGGGAATTGGCTGATTATATAATCAAGATAAATTTGCTTTGCTGATACAGTATCATATAAGTCAAACAATTTTACAATAAAATGTCCTGTTCATAGTTGTTAAAACTGCACATTAAGAAGTCTCCCAGTGTGTACCATCATGCTGAACAATAGAGATCCAATTACAGTACAGTAAAACTTATCTAAAGTGTGAAACTCTCAACAACTAACTTTCACAGTACATGTGACACAACATACTGTATTTATTGACTGGTCGTCTACCTTAGTTTTGTGCTTGCAAAACAAAATGACAAAGAGAATTACAAATTCTCTTCTTGTTTCCCACAACCCTTTGAACACACTGCAAAAGTATAAGATTTTCTCTATAATTCTAAGGTAAATATAAAAGAATTTCTTCAAAATTCAAGGAAAATTATACCAAAATATTTTGTTAACCAAAAGACATCCAAGTATTTAAAACTCCTTGTTTTCAGGTAGACCTGAAACTAATTGAGTATGTTATTCAATTAGGAAACCAATTACAGGACACACTTTTTCTCCAAATGTTTTCCTTAAGGTTCTGTATACTCATGAATTCATGGCAAGAATTGTTTCTCCAAATGTTTTCCTTGTGGTTCTGTATACTCATGAATTCATGGCAAGAATTGTTTGTATGGAACATATCATATGGTACTAAAGATAATTAAAAATTTTTAACCACAGAATTTAAAAGAAAATAATACTTGTACCTTTCCAATTGAATGAGTGCAATTGTCTTTATTTCAAAATTTTAGTTTTCACAAATCAGTTTTTAAGAAAATAAAAGTGTCCTTAGAAACATTACATATATACCCAACACTATAACAATCATGAACATCAAAAACCCTCTCCTGTCTACTTATTGAAGATTTTACTATTGACATGTTTGTTCTTTTAGAAATGAGACAGTACAGCATGCAGATGCTGCAATTCTTATGGCTTCAATGATTTTCCAGATTTCCTCATTTTATCTACTTTTATTTTTCAGCCCTCTTCTGTCTACAAACCATTCTTGAGACTTTACCAGAATGAAGATACAGTAACAGACCATTGTCCTACTACCTCTCCAATCCAATACTTCAATTAACTAAGCCTCTATTCCACTGACGTATCAAATACAGTATTCAGGTTAATTTCACGTCTTGGAAAGATCACACAATTGGACAGTTTGGGTATTTTCAGTGGGGCTGAGTTCAATTGTCTACCCATATTCTTTCTTGTTTCCTCCATGCCTTGATATCATCATTATCATTTAGTTCAAACAGCCAGATTAAAAGTCCTTGCCACTTGCCAGTTGACTGACTCAACCTATGGAATGGTTGTCAGAAATAAATTTATATCTTACCCTAAAAGTATTACTGTATATGAAAGCTCCCTTGACAAAGTCATGGCCTTGCCTTAGACTTTGTCCCAAAAGAACATACAGTCATTATAAACACTACTACTACTACTACTACTACTACTACTACTACTACTACTACTACTACTACTACTACACAATAATAATAAAAATACATAATAATAATACTACTCTCTGTGAAAACATAAAAACTGCAAACTTAACACTGATAAGCTTGCAAACAAGTTTCTAATAAAGTCTAAGAGTATGGAGATATAGAAAATTAATTTTGCACAAGGAAAATTCAACACTTGCATAAACTAACTACTACAACATTTCCAATCTTCTCACCATTAAATCATTTGCAAAAATTAATTAAGTATGTACTGTACTGCTAAGTCAAAAAGTCCTTACTAAGCCAATATTAAGTACATACGTACAATAGATGAATTAGTGCTTTTA